>NC_035436.2:44076144-44384269 GCF_002127325.2 Helianthus annuus | reverse complement strand
TTTCAAATTTCAAATCAAAGATTCTTGGTGAAAAAAAAAATTAAAACGGTTCTTCATAGTAGACTGTGTTTCGTGAAATGAAAGTTTCAAGAAAAGACTGTTTTTTCGTGAGGTTAAGACAAAACAAGTATTTCGTGAAGAATGTTATGTTTCGTTGAAGGACAAGCTGTGACTTGGTTTTTCGTAAGGAAGTTGGTGGAAACTTTCAATTTTAAGCAGAATCTAACCTGGATCCTCTGAATATGGAAAGTAAGTTGGTGAATATCCAGATTTGCTTAAATGCCAAACATTCAAAAAATACACTTTTCAGTAAACTTTTGAAGGTTATTTTCTCAACAAGGAATATTTCGGTAACAATTCCGACCAAACACCTCACCGAAAAATTGTCGAACTAAAAGCTTACGAGAAATTTCAAGAAAAACCGTATTTTAGCACGTCTCCATGTATTTTAACAAGGTTTTTGTAAAAATTTTCAGCAAGCAACAATTTTTCCTTAACTTTTAACCCACTTTTCTTTCAAAACTTGAATACCTTGTTTTAAACTCACGTAAACTTTCAGAAACCTTCAAACACTTGCTCAAAAACACAACAAGAAGCTTGGTTTTAACAAGGAAGAGAGCCAAAGCTCTGATACACTGGTAGGTCAACTCGGAGGATCAAGATAAACCTACTCCGTTGTTATATGACACACACATGAGTGCGGAATCCAAGTGCATATGCAAACCAAGCCAAAGAACACACAAACACAAGAAAAGATTCAAAGTTAAAGCTCAAGTGTATTGATCCAGAACTCCCACAGTACAATGTTTAAACAAGACAACTCTCTTAAACTCTCTTGTGTGTTCTCTTGGTTCTGTTCTGTGTAGCAAGTCTATATATATAGCCAACATGCCCAGCAACCTACGAAAGATGTACTGGGCCCATGAATTGGCCCACGAAAGACCTAAGCCGACGAAACATAGATCCTTCGTCTATGAGATTCACGAAAGATATAAACCCACGAAAGATGAAGGTTCTTCGTGGAAATCATTCAGTGAACAACTAAAGGGACGAAGAAGGTTCTTCGTAAAGATGTTTGTAGGTCCCGTTTTTCGGGTGGATCGATAACGTAAACCTATCCTTGTTTATCAAGAACACGGTAACGGGTGCGGAATCCCCGTGACGGTGGAAACCAAACAAAGTTTAAAATAAGAACATGCGTAACCAAAAGATTCAATATCTATTGATTAGGGATGAGTACAACCACAAACATATACAAACAATGTTTTAACGGACTCTCACTAAGTCTCTCTGTGCTCATCTCAACAGTTTCACACTGTGAAACTGTGAGGGGTATTTATACTAAAACAGACACAGACTATGACGAAACGCAAGGAGGACACGACAAAACAGCAAAGTCGACGAAACACTATCTGTGACATCACCATGACATCACAATGATGCCACGGTGATGTGTAAACGGGAATGGCTTGCGGCGCTCTGTGCTTCGCGTGTCGAACTCTGGGGCGCACGACGGAGGAATGTCGTGACTTCAGGCTTGAGCCGAACCTAACCGTGTCGAAACCAAGTCGTACCGAGCCGAGTCGAACCGAGCCGAGTCGCGTCCACACAAAGTGTATCAACAAACTCCCCCTTGGACGCTACTCGTGATGGTTCGTCTTCTGTGTCTTTCATGTCGGAGGATCTTCAAAGTCTTCACGCTTCGTAAGAAGAAAGTGTATCAACAAACTCCCCTTTTCATATAGAAATTGTGTTAACAAACTCCCCCTTAGAATGAACTCTCCATTGAGTTATGCTCGTGAATTTTTTGATCTTTAATTCTTCAGATCCTTGTGGTGTTGATGAGTGGTCAGCGGCAACTCTATCATCATTATCTTTGAGTGCCTTCACGCTGTGTCTTCATTCCGAAGCTTGTTATCGAACATGTTCTCCTCGCCTTTAGCATCTGCACATGCAAGAAATCTAAACGCATAATGAGAACAACTGCTTGGAATATAGTTTCCATAAACAAACGACACATGTGACCATTTTACAATCAACTACCGACCGACAACAGTTTGAAAGTTTAGAAAATGATCAATTTTAATACTTTAACTTTCAAAATCTGTTAACTTCGACTGTTTATGAAGGTGCAATTGTTTTCCGAATTACAATCAGCATTTTGGGTAGGATAGACTCGAGTTCCAACATCGGTCAATCAAAAATAAACTAGAAGCAAAATCTTTTTGGATTTTATAAAGTTTATATTAAAACACACCTAAAATCTTTTTGGAATTTTCATTTTTCAAAAGTAAAGACGGAAAACAATAAATAAATATATACAGAAGATGCAGAAACGAAGAAAAATAAACAAATATTTACAAACATTCTTTTTGCGAGTTTCGAGGGTAAGAGAATCATATCAGTGTACGGTCACGCCAAAACGCTCCTTTTGTTCAATTAATTAACATTTAGATAAGTATCCTATAACAATTATCGGTATTGTTATCCACATAAGCTCAACTTATCAGATGTAATCATGGCGAGGGGATACGATTAGGTATGATTTATACTTACCGACCGGTGTTCATCCACACACGACACATTCCCGTATCAAGGTATGCTCGAGGGTTCATCTTACCAGTGAGTATACCGATTATCATCTATTTGACCGTATATGAGATGTGAGATACTCACTTATTTTGATTTGAAAACAAGCCCTATGTGATAGAATCACTTATTGATGAGGAACTTGATTTTCGATGCATGAGGGCACAGGAGCAAGTCCGTGAACAGGTCGTACTTTCATACAGCAGAGAGACGAACTTGACTCCCGGATAAATGTGATATATTATCACTTATTTGAGGGACATGTGATTGTTGATCACTTATTGAGGTCGAATGCAATATGTACACGTATGTATAGTATTGAAGAAACACTAGATAAATGGTCGGAACCGAGATGTCTAGGGGGTTTGAATCCACATAAAAGGTTAGTTCTCTCTCTATTGGTTCAGTGATTGCCGAGCTCCTTCTCCGGTGATTCTGCAAAACAGAGCACCGTTAGCCTCGTCAAGGGGAGAAAAGGGTTCTCTCCTTGACCCGACTCCGGTGTGAGAATAAGTATTTGTATGGAGAAGGTAAAGGTAAGTGAGTAGTGAGATTGGGTCTGAATTTTTACCTGAGGAATTCTCCTGTTTATAACCGAGAGTTTGGGAGGGAAAATCTGTTGTTGAAAAGATAACGGAAGATGCTAACGCCGTAGCGGTTATTTTTCCTTCCGTTACGTTTCTTTAATCTTTGTTAGTTTTCTTTGATCAGACGTGAATGCACACGGATCGTGACCTGATCCTATGGCCAGGGAATTGCCACGTGGAAAGTGATCTAAGTGGAGATCATTCTTCGATCACATGCTATCGTTGTGATTTCAGGAATGTTTGTGATGATGACACGTGTCCAGACGGTTATAACCGTCTGGGTGGTGCATGATTGTATTTCTTCTAGAAGATTACTGCTGTAATCTGGTGTGACACCTCTTAGTGTGTACACAACTGAACAAATCCCAGTCTGGGTAAAATAATATCCAAGTCTGGACATTTGGGTGGACATTTCGGTCTCAGGGTTTTGACCCTTTTAAATGGAAGGCGGCGCAAGGGTTCAGTTTTCCCTTTGGGCGCGCGACTATTGTTCGTTGGTTTCTTTCTTCCTTCTGCAAGACCGATGCGCGGCCGCGCAAGGTTAGAAAGGTTGAAAGGTCGGTTTGGTGGTATGGTCCCATATCTTTTTGTGGGATTTTTGGGACCTTACCCCTTCAAGTCCCCCCAGTCTAGTGTTGTACTTATGTAAATAAGTGGAGCACTGGACTTAGGAGAGGGAAATGTCTTTTTTGAGCGCTAGAAAATAAGAAAATTATGAGAAAGTTGAATTTGTAATTATTATTATTATTATTTTTTTTTTTGAGAGGAAAAAATGTGACTTGTAATCATGCTCTGTCAGGTGATGACGTCACTTGTCAGTAAGTGTGGATATTTTTCCTCATTGGTCTCGAGATTTGTAATGGCGCTTTGTTAGTCTTCATTAATTGAAGAAGTGACCTAAGTTCCTGTAGCGCCGTTTGGATGTGATAGTTCTGACAGTTAATGATGGATTTCTCTTTTTTCGAGGTGTTGAGTTCTCTTTATATATATGCTTGAAATACTTGATCGTAGTTGAGTTTTGTCAAAGAAGATGAAGCGTTCTTACCATACTCGTCTCCTGCTAGATGCTCTTAGAGTGTATGATGCTGCCGAAGGTCTCGTTCTTCTGTCCCGTTCACCACCACTCATTATTGCACCGGTGAAGAAACTGATCGATCCTGTTCCTCTTGTAGTTGCTGATTCTGAGTGCAAAATCTGTCATCATACTACCGTTTCTGCTGGTGCTGATATTATATTGGATGTTGATGGACTGATGATTCAGTTTCCGACACTTCAGAGAGGGGGGTGCCGGTTGGTGTACCGACGTCGGAAAGTTCGCCGGAATAAGCAGGTGTCCACTGTTGAAGATGGTTCTGGTGTTGACTAGGTATTGAAGCCTAGGGTCTACCCCTGTCTTTTGTTAATGCTTTTTTGTTGTAAGCTTCTGGCTACTGGACATGATTTTTTGAAGATCATTGTTATGATCTTGTTAAGTGTTTATGTTACACTTCCTTTTTGATAATGTATATGATGATATACTTTTTTGAAGATTGATTCGTATATGTGTAGATTACAATATGTTGCATGTGTGTAATTACTTTGAATAGGTAAGGCGAATGAGGAGTGGTATTGTGCTCATGTGTGAACGTTTGTCAACAGCTTGCCTGTTGCGGGACTGTTCATGAGGTCTACAATGTTTGACCATGTCGTTTTCGCGCAAACCAAAGAAATGTCATGCAATTTGTAATAAACAGTGTTGTAAGTAAAAGTGATATTTGTATTGATAAGAGCGCAAAGCTCGTGATACAGGATAAGTAAATTCATTACTTGTATGCTCTTTTTCGCTTGTAGGCTTGGTTCATATGTAACACCTGCGCAGCTGTTGCGCGTTCCAGGTGCGGGGAACTAAAGTCCCATCAACTCTTTTTAGGGTATATGACCCTTTGCCTAAGACCTCATTAATGACATAGGGTCCTTCCCACCTCGGCGCTAATTTGCCTGGTTTTTCAGCGTTTGAAGCCTCGTTGTCGCGTAAGACAAAATCTCCAGGGACAAAAGTGCAGATGCGCACACGCGCGTTGTAATATTTTTCTAGCTTGGACTTGTATCTTGCTTCTGCTATGGCCGCGTTCTCGCGTCTTTCTTCCAGAAGATCTAAATCCAGCCTCCGTTCCTTTTCATTATTTTGCTTTGCCATAGCCAACATGCACGGTGAAGGTAGGCCTATTTCTGCTGGAATGACAGCCTCTGACCCATAGACTAGACTGAACGGGGTTTCTCCGGTGCTAGTCTTTGGCATTGTTCTATGCTCCTAGAGGATGCTGGGAAGCTCGTCAACCCATCCTCTGCGCGCTCTCCCCAGTCGCGCTTTTATACCATCGACGATTTGTTTGTTTACGCTTTCTACCTGGCCATTCGCTTGAGGATGCGCAACGGAGGCGAAGCTGTGCTCAATGTTCATTTCTTTGAACCATTTTTGAAGGTCTTCCGCGGCAAAATTGGTGCCATTGTCAGAAATAATGCGCAATGGTAACCCAAATCTGCAAATGATATGTTCCCATATAAATTTGCGGATTACCATTGCAGTTGTTGAGGCCAAAGCTTTAGCTTCTACCCATTTTGTGAAGTAATCCACTGCAACGATGATGAATTTTACTGCACCCGGCGCATCAGGAAATGGGCAAACAAGATTGATGCCCCATTGCTGGAATGGCCAGGCGGAAGTAACGGGAATTAGCGGATTTTTGGGTCGAAGTGTCTTTGGTGCATGGCGTTGACATGCCTCACACCTCCGTAATAGATCAACTGCATCCATGAGCATTCCTGGCCAATAGTATCCAGCGCTCATTATTTTTGCGACAACCATGCGCGGTACTGCATGTATCCCGCATAATCCCTCGTGGATTTCTCTGACCAGATACTGAGCGTCTGTTTTATCAACACAACGTAGTAATGGACCTATAAATGATTTTCGATAAAGGACACCATCCGCCATCTCATAATTTATTGCTTTGTGTTGTATTTTTCGGGCTTCTGTCTTTCCTTCCGGGAGTTTTCCGTGTTGGAGGTATAAAATAATTGGAGATATCCAGGACGGATTTCCCATTTCTATAACATTTACTTGCTTTAGGTGAATGGAAGGATTGGATAGTACCTCTATGCGCACCTCTTTTGCTAAGTGTTTGAAGCTGGTAGCGGCTAACTTGCTCAGCGCGTCGGCATGTTTGTTCTCGCTTCTGTTTATGTGATTGACTTTGAATGTCTGAAATTGATTAATTAACATGCGTGCTTGTTCGAGGTACAACGCCATAGCCTCACCCTTCGCGTCGTAGCGACCGTTAACTTGTTCAGCTACTAGCTTTGAGTCAACGTTAGCTTCAAGGTTTTTTGCTCCCATTTTGAGTGCTAGACGAAGACCTGCTAGAAATGCTTCGTATTCCGCTTCGTTGTTAGTACTTTGGAAATCCAAGCGGATAGCATATGTGAGTTCGTGATTATCCGGGCTGACTAATCGGAGACCTGCTCCTGCTCCGTCGTCATTGGACGCCCCATCAGTGTGTAAGGTCCAGACTATGTCGTCAAAAACAGGCGTTGGATTTTGGATTGCCTCACATTCTTGCACTTTATCAACGGGAACTTCGGTGACGAAATCTACCAGAACTTGCCCTTTGATTGCTGGTCTTGGTCTGTAAAAATGTTGTAGCCTCCTAGCTCGATGGCCCATTTGGCTAATCTCCCCGCTATGTCGGGTTTTGACAAGATTTGACCCAGATAATAATTTGTCAGTACTGTGATGACATGGCCTGAAAAATACCTGCGCAAGCGTCTGGATGCGTGTACTAGCGCTAAAACCAGCTTTTCTATCATTGAATAACGAGTTTCAGGACCGGTGAGCATTTTGCTGATGTAGAGATTGGAGTCTGAATGTTTTCCCGCTCTACCATTAATACTGCGCCTACTGCCACCTCCGCGGCTGACAGATACAAGATTAATGGTTCTTTTTCCTTTGGCGCGGTCAGTGTTGGTAATTGGATTAAATATTCTTTCATTTGCTTGAACGCTGCTTCTGCTTCGGGTGTCCATTGAAAGGGAGTTTTCTTACCGCAGTTTCGCAGCGTACTGATAAATGGGTAAGATTTTGCCGCATGATTAGCCAAAAATCTATTTAGAGCTGCTAATCGTCCGGCAAGCCTTTGCATTTCTTTGACTGTTGCCGGTGATGGCATTTGCTGAATGGTCTGTACCTTCTCTGGATTGACTTCAAAACCGTCTTTGGTAACTATGAAACCCAAAAACTTTCCTTCTTCCATTCCGAAGGAGCATTTTGTCGGGTTCAATTTTAAATTTACGCTTCGTAAGGAATCGAATGTGCGCTGGATATTGTTGAGCATCGTCTCCTCTTCATGACTCATGATGACGAGGTCATCCATGTATACTTCGACAGTTTTGCCAATATCCTCGCTAAAGATTGTGTCCATTAGGCGTTGATACGTGGCGCCTGCGTTGCGCAACCCAAACGGCATTTTGGTGTAACAGTAGATGCCTTTGTCTGTGCGAAATGCGGTTTTTTCTTCGTCTTCTTCTTTCATCTGGACCTGGTGATAACCCTTATAGCAGTCGAGAAAGCATTTCCACCTGAATGATGCTAAAGAATCGACTTTCTTGTGTAGGTCCCTTTTGTCGGAGGATGACGAACCTCAAACCTTGTTATACTAACCCACTAGCGAGTGCAGAATCCCAGCTAGCGAGCAAACCGAGATTAAGCAAGTATAAACACAACACACAAGGGTTCACCGATTAACACAACTTGTATTAATGCAAATGAAGGTTTCGGTTACAAGCACAATGTTTACAAACCTAACTTGTAAACTCTCAAAGTGTGTGTGTGAGTTTCGGACAGAATGCTCTCAAAGCTATCTCTCGGATGTGTGTATTCTCTCTGTCTGTCTCTCTCTTGTGTCTACTGAAACCAACACACTGCATGGGTATTTATACCCATACACAGCAGGTCTGGTCGAAGGATCCGATAGATGATCCGAAGGATCATCTTTCGAATACAAAGCTATCGAAGGATCAGCAAGAACCTCGAAAGGTAATCTTTCGAGTTCCATAGTTCGAAGCATATCTTTCGAGCACCTCGAAGGATCAACAATATCCTTCGAGGCTATCCTTCGATGCAGACAAACATATCAAACATATGTTAACTGTTGGCCAAGTCAATCCGGAGGATGGTTGACTTGGTCAACTTACAGACTACCAAGGACATCGTTTATATACAGACCGAATACAGACAAAGTACAGACACAAGTGCACCAACAAACTCCCCCTTGGCTGTAGCTTTGTCTTTATCTTCTATAGTTGTAGACTCGTCTCGAACTTCGACGGTCTTTGGTCTTCGAGTTACCAAAACTCTGATGTCCTTTCAAGTCTTCAATGTCGGAGGATCTTCAAAGTCTTCACGTCTTGAAAGCAGAGAGTGTATCAACAAACTACCCGTATCATGTAGGAAGTGTGTTGACAAACTCCCCCTTAACATAAGCTCCCCCTTGAGTTATGCTCGTGAAAAGACTTTATCTTTATGAAGTGAGATCCTTGTGGTGTTGATGATGGGCAGCGGCTACTCGATCATCTTCAACTTTTGAGCGCCTTCTCGTCGTGTCTTCATTCCAAAGCTTGTCATCGACCATGTTCTCCTTGCCTTTAGAATCTGCACATGCAAGAAATCTAAACGCGTAATGAGAACAACCGCTTGGAATAAAGTATAAACAAATGACACACGAATGACCATGTCTCAATCAAACACCGTCCGACAGTTTGAAAGTTTAATAAATTTTTCAATTTTAGCCTTTTAACTTTCAAAACTTGCAAATTTCGACCGTTTATGAAGATTTAGTCAATTCGGTTTTCGTTCAGGTTTCAGGCAACGAAGACTCGAGTTCTAACATCGTACGATCGAAAATAAAGTAGAAAGAAAATCTTTTTGGCTTTTATAAAGTAAAAGACAACAATTTAAAATCCTTTGAGTGTTATCAAACGACATCACCGCTAATGTCGTGCTGATATGCACCAAACGACGAAACTGTTTTAAAAGAAAAACAATAAAAGTTAAGCAGTAAATAAATAAATATATACAAACATTCTTTTTGCGAGTTTCGAGGGTAAGAGAATCATATCAGTGTACGGTCATGCCAAAACACTCTTGTTGTTCAGTTAATTAACATTAAGATAAGCATCCTATAACAATTATCGGTATTGTTGTCCACTTAAGCTCAACTTATCAGATGTAATCATGGCGAGGGGATACGTTAAGGTATGATTTATACTTACCGACCGGTGTTCATCCACATCACGACACATTCCCGTATCAAGGTATGCTCGAGAGTTCATCTTACCGGTGAGTATACCGATTATCATCTGTTTGACCGTATAAGCTGTGAGATACTCACTTATTTTGATTTGAAAACAAGTCCTATGTGATAAAATCACTTATTTATGAGGAACTTGATTTTCGTATGCATGAGGGCACAGGTGCAAGTCCGTGAACAGGTCAGTACTTCCGTACAGCAGAGAGACGAACTTGACACCCGGATAAATGTGATATTTTATCACTTATTTGATTTGGACATGTGATTGTTTATCACTTATTGAGGTCGAATGCAGTATGCAATATGTACACGTATGTATAGTATCATGGAAGATCTAGACTTGCGTCCCCGTTATTTTTCGGTAAAAGATACAACCATGATACCCAGATGATAAGCAGCATAAAGACCGAATATCTCAGAACCTCGGCAATCTATCAAACGAAATTTCGGTACTAAGACCATATGCCAATGAATGGTTCCCACCTGGTCTTCAGTCGATTAAGATTTATATCACCCTGCACACTTTAAAATGATTGTGAGCCTACCGATACATCTTATATAGAGCTGCTTATCGTTTTTCATTTAAGGTTTAAAGAGGCTTGGATAGACCACTGATGTACTATCACTTTCTCTTTTGCTCGCCAGGAAACTCATTTTTGTTTTTCTATTGTATTTGTGTTTTTGAAATTTTTCGATGTTTTTGGATTTTCCGATTTTTGGATTTACTCCCCCTAAAATCAATAAACTAAGATAAATTTAAAAACACACAGAGGTATTTACAAAAATGATTTTCCGATGTTGGTTTTACTCTTGCTTGACCTTGATGCCGTTTACCAACTGGATATCCACCCGGTGTGGACTTCAAGGTCGAATTTGTAACTACTGAAAAGTCTCTTGACAGCAACAAGATCAAACACCTCCGGGTCCGGCTGGTCTTACACATTGCACCAGCGAAGGTCTTTGTCTTCCTCTTTCAGAAGTGGTGTGCGGATGTTCAATCCACGCCACGGCATCTGCACACATTTCATTGTATTCTTTCCTGAGAACCCGATCAAAAAAAAACCATAACGACCAAATTTTTGGCACGTTCTTCATTTGGTCGAATTTTGCAACTTCATTCAACCACATTCTTTCACCAACATATTCTTCTTCTTTTTCTTTTTCTTTCCTCTCTCTCCATCAATGGCAACAACATTCTCCTAGTTTGTAACAATATTTCGGAGCCTTATGTCGCCAATCTTGTGCATGGACGCTCCACTATCAACAATCATAAGACTATCAATAGTTCCTCCTGGAACATCCTGCACACTCATTTAGAGATTAGTTGGAGAGGGGGACCCAAGCCTTCACAGACTTGGGTCGTCCGTCATCATCGAGAATTGTAACATCCATTTCCCGATGATTCGGAATTGATGTAGCTCCCCCTGAAACAGTTACCGGTTTTGGTATCCAAATCTCTCTGTTTTTCATGTTTAACATCCGATTTAACAGATTTTGTTTGAATAATCTCCGGTTTTAAAATCTTTTCAACTTCTTTTCTGTGTTTCTTTTTCTGTTTCTTTGCTCGTTGTTTAACAAGACGAGGGTCCTGTTTTGGTGAAACAGATCTTTTATGGTAATTGTTACCATGGGGGGCATCAATTTTTGTCTTTCTCTTGGTGAGATATGGACAATTCTTAATGATGTGCCCATACTCACAGCATTCAAAGCATGATCTCCGCTCAACAAACCTCGGAGTATCATAACTGCAATAGCCGGATGATGAACTTCGTGATCTTGAGGTACTTGGTCCTACATCACAACCGTTTGTGTGTTGTGTATAGTTGTTTTGACTGTTTCTTTTCAAAATTTTACTTTGTTTAACAAAATCCTTATTGGATTTGTTTTTGGAAGTATCAATTTTATCAGTCCCTCTAGATTTCACGAGGTTTATCTTTCGAACCTTTTTCTTGTTTTCGCCCTGTTTGCCTTTTCTATTCTCTTGGGCGGCATGATTTTGTTCACGGGGATCATCAACCTTTGCTTTCAACTTATGAAGATATGGACAATTTCGAATGATATGTCCAATTGTTCCACACTCAAAACAATATCTTCGTTCAACAATCCCCGAAGCATCATGTGATCGTCTAGCCGACGATGATGAACTTTGTGATCCCGAGGTACTAGGTTTTGAACAGTTTGGATCATTTCTTTTCAACACTGTTGCTTGTTTAACAAAATCTAAGTTAGATTTGTTCTCATAAGTCTCGATTTTGTCCGTTCCCTTAGATTTCACAAAGTTCACATTCTTGTTTTTCTTTTGGGTCTGTTGCTTCTGACCCTGAGTCGGTGTTTTTCCTTTAGGTTTGGCATGATTTTGCTGTTTTTGTACTGTTGGTAATTTCTTATTCCCAAATTGTTTTCGAATTTCGGCCTTTGGAATAGGAAGACACTGTGTAACTGTAACACGTGGTCCTGTCTTTCCCAAAAACTTACTTGTCGAATCTTCAAAGACTTTACTTATTAAAGATTGATTAACATTTTTAATAGGAAAATCTTTGTCAGAGTAGATTTTATCATCACCAACGAGAGTGTACAGCAAGTTCACACCCTCTGACTCTTTTGCAGACGAGGACTCGATTGCAACAGTCTTAGCGGGTTTTGCAGGAGGATCACATAGAATGTAATTCTCGAGAGGTATGTCCCCATCTTTGACCTCCGCATCAGACTTTGCTGGGATGGTATCATCAGATTCATCATCAGAAGAATCAGCATCCTCAATGATGACTGGAGGATCCTGATTCTGTTCAGCAGAAGACACACATGTATCTGCTGAAGTATCTGAATCTGGTGATACATCTTTCTTGTATCCGAGTCCTGCTGCAAACTCCTTTACATCTAGAGGAACAGATGGTTCAAAGAACACTCTATCCTCCTCGTCAGGCATCGCATCATAATTGTGTCTCACAGGTGGTGGACATTTCTTGTATCCTATGCATGTGACATCCCGTTTTTCTTTCTGAACGTCAATGATGTGATCCAACACATAGCTAGAGCTCAAATAACTATCTAGCTTAAGTTGGATCGCATCACTTTCGGTTTTCACACAAGCCATTTCCTTTTGCATTATCTCAAGGCGAGATATATACAAGTTAATATCAGTTTGTTTTCTGGAAACCATTTTTGTTAATTCGGTTTTATCTTTCTTCAGATTCTCAATTACCGATTTAAACTCTTTTTCATGGTTCTCATAAAACATGTTGGCTTCAGTACATTTTGAAAGATCCACGGTCAACTTCTGGTTGTGGATAAATGTCACATCATACCTTTCTTGCAAAGCCTCGTGCTTACTTTGCAATTCACACCACTTGGCTTTCAATGAAACATGTTTGTCTTGCAAGTCAAACAAACTAGCTTGTAAAGCATCATGTTTGCCTTGCAACTCAGACATGTTTTTCTTTAATCTAGCACAATTATCACAATCTACAGCAGTTGGTTCATCAACACATACCTGACTGGAATTACTCTCAGGTGTTGGCCTTTCTGCATCAGAATCAATACCAGATCCATCCTCACTTGAACTTGAAGTTGTATCACCCTCCACTGAAGTTGAAACATCTTCACCTGAACTTCTAAAATGTTCAGAACTGTCATCATTCCCCGAGGATCCACCATTGCTGACATCTTTGACAATTTCAGCATACAACGCCGTTTTTGTCTGACTACTGTTCTTTTGATTAAGAAATGACGATTCTACAGTAGAATAATGGTGTTGTACGGCAACTGGGGGTAATGGATTTCCATACATGTCTGTGGTGGGAGGCGGCTTTACAGGAACTTGTATTGGATTGCCAAAACAATCTGTTGTTGTTATTTTCGGTTCACTTTGCCTTTGATTGGTAACTGATGCCCACATTTCTGCAGTAATTCGAGGTGGTGTGGGAGGTTCGGCCCATGATGGAGATGACCTTGTATTCGTGTATTTTCCATCGTCTGGAGCCGGTGTACCCCACCATGAAGGAGTAACACCAGAACTGGTATATTTTCCACTGTCTGGGGCAGGATTCCACCAACTCGGATTCATCTTTGACAAGAAAAATAAATTCTAAGTCAAAGTCACGAAGGATGATGGCCACCCGAAAGATCACACAGCCGAAGGATCCTGGTCGAAAGATCTGAAATCACAGAAACTAGTTAACAATAAACTGACCACAATCGAAAGATCAACTATTGTTCGAAGGATCAACAGTACTCGAAAGATTACTGTTGAATCTCGAACAATAATTTCGAAAGATTCAAGAACTCGAAGGATTCCCTTTTGAAAGATCCTTATCTTTCGAGTTAAATCCCTATCTTTCGGACACTTATCTTTCGAATAGCTATCTTTCGAAAGATCACACTTGAAAGATCCTTATCTTTCGAGATAAAACAACTATCTTTCGAAAAGATTCCCTGATCGAAAGATATGTTTCCAACTTCGAAGGACTACTCGAAAGATGTTTATCTATCGAGCTGTCACTGATCGAAGGATGGTCTTTCGAGCCTTCCTTGATCGAAAGATAGTCTTTCGATGTCGAAAGATATCTTTCGAGAGATTCTGACACAACTGACGCAGATGTGACGGGTTGGTGAAAAGGTGATGGGTTGGTAAGTCAACTTTCGGCAAAAGGGTATGGCAGAGTGTACTTTCTCACCAACCAAGATTTTCAAAGATAGTTTACCCAAAAAGGAAAACCTTATCTTCAAACCAGTCACCGGAATATTGACCGGAATATGGCCGGAAATTACCAACACACTCAAAAACAAGTTTTAAGTTACCCAACCCACTTATGAACACTCCCGGTAAGTTTAAAACACGTTTTCCAGTTTAAAAGTGTAGAAAAACCAACAAAAACGGGTGTTAAACCAAGTGTTCAAACACACACCAAGAACTTGAATAACCCGGTTTTAAACAAGGTAAAGAGCCAAGCTCTGATACCACTTGTAGGTCCCTTTTGTCGGAGGATGACGAACCTCAAACCTTGTTATACTAACCCACTAGCGAGTGCGGAATCCAAGCTAGCGAGCAAACCGGGATTAAGCAAGTATAAACACAACACACAAGGGTTCACCGATTAACACAACTTGTATTAATGCAAATGAAGGTTTCGGTTACAAGCACAATGTTTACAAACCTAACTTGTAAACTCTCAAAGTGTGTGTGTGAGTTTCGGACAGAATGCTCTCAAAGCTATCTCTCGGATGTGTGTGTTCTCTCTGTCTGTCTCTCTCTTGTGTCTACTGAAACCAACACACTGCATGGGTATTTATACCCATACACAGCAGGTCTGGTCGAAGGATCCGATAGATGATCCGAAGGATCATCTTTCGAATACAAAGCTATCGAAGGATCAGCAAGAACCTCGAAAGGTAATCTTTCGAGTTCCATAGTTCGAAGCATATCTTTCGAGCACCTCGAAGGATCAACAATATCCTTCGAGGCTATCCTTCGATGCAGACAAACATATCAAACATATGTTAACTGTTGGCCAAGTCAATCCGGAGGATGGTTGACTTGGTCAACTTACAGACTACCAAGGACATCGTTTATATACAGACCGAATACAGACAAAGTACAGACACAAGTGCACCAACATCTTGTCTATTTCTGGGAGCGCATAACAGTCTCTAGGGCATGCTTTGTTGAGGTCTTTGAAGTAGACACACATTCTCCACCCGCCGTTATGTTTTTGCACCATGACTGGATTAGCAACCCATGTATGGTATTTCACTTTGCGCAAGATTCCCGCGTTGAGCAATTCTGTTACTTGCTCGTCCATTGCTTTTGCTTTTTCTTCGCTGAAGTTGCGCCTTCCCTGAACGACCGGATCTACTGATGGTTTGATGTTTAAACAATGTTGCGCGATATCGCATGGTACCCCCGTCATGTCCGCTGGGCACCAGGCAAATATATCTTTATTATTAGATAACAAGCTTTTCAGCTGTATCCGTATTGTTGGTGACATGGCATGTCCTAGCAAAATGGTTTGCTCTGGGTATTCGCCGTTCAAAACCCATTTCTCTGGTTCATTTGGTGCTGAAGTTTTGACTACCTTCGTTGGAGGTTCATCATCTACGGACAAGACTTCTTTGCTTGAATAGAGAATTGCAACTCCGGTTTCTGTTGGAAATCCACAAGCCGCATGCGGAATGGAAGTGATCATGCTGAATTCTCTTTGCGATCTTCTCCCAAGCAAAATGTCATGTCGTGATGTTGCTGGCATGACCATGAAGTTTACTGTAACTGTTCGTGAGTGTTTGCCGTCTGACAAAGTTACCGGGAAAGCGATTTGTCCCAACAGGAAAACAGCTTTATTACAAAATCCGGTAAGAGGAAAATCGACCGGTTCCAATCGGGCTTTATCTTCCGGATCCAGTTGCTTAAAACATTGCTCATATATGATATCCATTGAACTTCCTGGATCTATGAACATATAGTCCGTCCGGTAATGACCAAAAATGCCGGTGATAATTACTGGTCGTTCTTCCTGGGGGCCCCCAGGAACAACGGGGAACATGACTTGTTGTTCTCTCCAGTGTTGATCATAATTTCGTTTGCTTGCTCTCCGTGATGGTCCCCCTTGAACCATGTGTATTTGTTCCTGATGACCGCCATCTTTGTTGTGGCTACATTGGATGTTTCTCCAAGGTGGGTTTACCAGATTCAATTCTGTACTGTTGACTCCTTCTCCAGATCTGATGTCTGAGGAATCAGATCTGGTGACTGTGTTTACAGTAGTTTGGTATTTACTAATCCCGTGCTTTGGGAATCGTATTTTCTGGTAATTGTTTCCGACGTTTGGTCGAGGACCATGCTGTCGGTGAGAAGATGAATTTTCCGCCATATGTAAAAACATAAAAATGAGATGAACTGAACCAAAACGAGATAGGAACTAGAAAAACTGAGAAAACGGTGGGCGCCAATGAAGAAACACTAGATAAATGGTCGGAACCGAGATATCTAGGGGGTTTGAATCCGCATAAAAGGTTAGTTCTCTCTCTATTGGTTCAGTGATTGCCGAGCTCCTTCTCCGGTGATTCTGCAAAACAGAGCACCGTTAGCCTCGTCAAGGGGAGAAAAGGGTTCTCTCCTTGACCCGACTCCGGTGTGAGAATAAGTATTTGTATGGAGAAGGTAAAGGTAAGTGAGTAGTGAGATTGGGTCTGAATTTTTACCTGAGGAATTCTCCTGTTTATAACCGAGAGTTTGGGAGGGAAAATCTGTTGTTGAAAAGATAACGGAAGATGCTAACGCCGTAGCGGTTATTTTTCCTTCCGTTACGTTTCTTTAATCTTTGTTAGTTTTCTTTGATCAGACGTGAATGCACACGGATCGTGACCTGATCCTATGGCTAGGGAATTGCCACGTGGAAAGTGATCTAAGTAGAGATCATTCTTCGATCACATGCTATCGTTGTGATTTCAGGAATGTTTGTGACAATGACACGTGTCCAGACGGTTATAACCGTAACCGTCTGGGTGGTGCACGATTGTATTTCTTCTAGAAGATTACTGCTGTAATCTGGTGTGACACCTCTTAGTGTGTACACAACTGAACAAATCCCAGTCTGGGTAAAATAATATCCAAGTCTGGACATTTGGGTGGACATTTCGGTCTCAGTGTTTTGACCCTTTTAAATGGAAGGCGGCGCAAGGGTTCAGTTTTCCCTTTGGGCGCGCGACTATTGTTCGTTGGTTTCTTTCTTCCTTCTGCAAGACCGATGCGCGGCCGCGCAAGGTTAGAAAGGTTGAAAGGTCGGTTTGGTGGTATGGTCCCATATCTTTTTGTGGGATTTTTGGGACCTTACCCCTTCAAGTATCATGGAAGATCTAGACTTGCGTCCCTGTTTTTTTCGGTAAAAGATACAACCATGATACCCAGATGATAAGCAGCATAAAGACCGAATATCTCAGAACCTCGGCAATCTCTCAAACGAAATTTCGGTACTAAGACCATATGCCAATGAATGGTTCCCACCTAGTCTTCAGTCGATTAAGGTTTATATCACCCTGCACACTTTAAAATGATTGTGAGCCTACCGATACATCTTATATAGAGCTGCTTAACGTTTTTCATTTAAGGTTCAGTTTAAAGATGTTTCAACGGACCACTGATGTACTATCATTTTCTCTTTTTCTCGCCAGGAAACTCATTTTTGTTTTTCTATTGTTTTTGTGTTTTTTTAAATTTTTCGATGTTTTTGGATTTTTAAAATTTGGATTTACTCCCCCTAAAATCAACAAACTAAGATAAATTTAAAAGACACAAAGATATTTACAAAAACGATTTCCCGATGTCGGTTAACTCATGTTTTACCTCAATGCCGTTTACCAAAATTAATTTAATCATAAATGATTTATCGAATTTTGGAAAAATCTGTTGGCACGTCGGTAAGCGGTGCAGACCAAGACAACATTGACGAGTTTCATAGTGAAACAAACACGTGTGAGGTGATATTCGAGGTCAACGTGTCTAGCCAAAGAGTGTTGTACGAGATAATAATTGTTCATAAAGCAGCTTAAAAATCGACAAGTATAGGAGAAATTAGAAATTCACCCGGTGTGGATTTCAAAGTCAATTTTGTAGCTACTGAGAAATTTCTTCATAGCAACAAGATCATAAACCTCCGGGTCCGGCTGGTTTTCCACATTGCACCAGCGAAGGTCTTTGTCTTTCTCTTTCAGAAGTAGTGTGAGGTTGTTCAATCCACGCCAAGGAATCCGCACACCTGGTTGGTTTGTTCAACGAACACATTTTCTTCAATCACACCGCGAAGAAATGTACACTGCACGTTAATCTTGTTGATTTTGAACTTCAGAAGTGCTACAGGTGCGTACATTTTGATTTGAATCTACCCTGGGGACCCCTTTCAAAGCCTTTAACAATCACATTAAATGAATGATTTTCATTTTGTCGAAGTTGCCAATTTCTTTCCACAGACAATTCTGTTTCCCCTTTCTTTTTCTCTCCATCAAAGGCAACAATTTCTTCTGTCGCCTATCTTGTTCAAGGACATTCCACTATCAATAATCCTATGACTATCGATAGTTCCTCCTGGAACTTCCTACACACTCACTTAGAGATTAGTTGGAGAGGGGGACCCAAGCCTTCATAGACTTGGGTTGCCCATGAAAATCAAGAAATATAATTTCAATTTCCTGATGATTTTCAAACACAGCACCTCCCCCTGAACTTTCACCCGATTTAGGTCTCCAAGCTTGTTTTCGTTTACCAGATTGTGTATTATGTACAATTTCTGGTTTTAATGGTTGTGACAAACTAGGTTTCCTTTTAACCGTTTTGACTTCAGATTTTAAAGCTTTTTCAACGGCTTTGATGTTATGACATCGTTGTTTCGTTTCTTGTTCCTTAACAGTTCTTTTATCATGTTTTGGAGAAACAGGACGACGTTGTGAGTGACCTTGTTCAGAAGGGGTTCTTTCAACAAAATTTGGTTTGGGCGAGTTTGTGCAGCCTTTAATGATGTGCCCAAACTTCCCACATTTAAAACACGTTCTCCTTTAACCGAACATAGGAGAATTTGATCGACTAGTAGATGTCGAACCTGTAGAACCTGAGGTACTTGCTCTTTCATCACACCCGTTTGTGTTGGGTGTAATTGTTATCACTATTACGTTCCAAAATCTTGACTTGCTGTACAAAATCGGTGTTTGATTTGTTTTCAAAAGTCTCAATTTTATCTGTACCCTTTGATGCTACAAATTTGACATTACTGTTTTTCTTCTGATAACGAGCTCCTTTTGTTTCAAATTTTGATTTAGAAACGTTAGGCCTTTGAGCTCGTTGAACTGGTTGTTTGACCTTAGCAGCAATAGGTTGTTGTTTTGTCGGTGATTTTTGATTTCCGAATTGTTTCCTGATTTCAGCTTTTGGAATTGGATCACATTGTGTTACCACAACTCCGGGGATGGTCTTTCCCAAAAATTTATTCGTGTTGTCTTCAAAACTTTATCAATCAAAGATGGATTGACATTTTTAATTGGAAAATCATTGTCCGAATAAATTTTAGCATCACCGACCAAAGTATACAACACGTTATTGCTCTTAACATCAAGCACACATTCTTTGTCATCCTTGACATTCTTGACAGGATCTATCACTTGCTTGGCAACAGATTGTACAGTAGGAGTAGGAGGATCACACAGAATATGATTCTCAATTGGAATTTCTACTCCTTTCGTCTCATCAAGTGATTCATCCTGGTCACTAACATGTGATTCATCATCTGAAGAATCATAGTCCTCAATGGTTGGAGGACTTTGATTTGAAGCACATGATGACTTTTCTTTGTTATGAGATGAGCCCTCCGATGAATTATCCAGTTTGAACCCTAGGCCAATAATAACTTCCTCATAATCAAGAGGCACACTGGGTACATACCGAGGCATATCCTCTTCATCGGGCATTTTGGTATAGTTGTGTCTCAAAGGGGGTGGACACGCCCTATACCCTACGCCTTTCACATTCCCTTTCAGTTGTTGAACGTCAATTATGTGATCGAGCACAAATCGGGAGTTAGAATAACTCTCTAATTTTTGCTTGATAGCATCATGCTCGCATTTGGCAATGGCTAGTTCCCTTAAGGTTTCCTCAACAATGTTAATGTAATTGTTACTACTAACTTATTTATGATAAACAACTTTGTTCACTTCGGAAACACTTTTCTTTAAGGTTTCAATTACAGATTTAAATTCCTTTTCATTTCGAACTAAAGCCATATTTGCCTCTTTGCACTTTGACAGTTCAACAACTAAATTCTGATTGTGACTATGAACCGTTTCAGATTCACGTTTCAAATCAGCACATTTAAGTTTCATATCAGCACAATCACTACATATGCTAGGATTTTCAGATTTTACCTGACTCGTAGAGGCTGAGACAAGAAAAAGATCCATCTTCAGTGAGAATCTTCTCCATTTCTTCTAATGTAGTATCAGCTTTCTTGATCAAGTAAGATTTCTTGTTAGCATCATTCGACAAATTATCAGCTTCAGAATCAGTTCTTTCATTCAAATTCGATTCTTCATCCGAACTGCTACTGTATCCCGAACTATCATCATTTTCCGAAGATTCACCATCATTGACATTCTTGACAATTTCAGCAAGAAACGCAGTTCCTGTTTGATCACCGTTTCCCAACTATATGGGCGGACCACAATCGACACTTGGATCAAATTGAGGTTGTGTTCTGGAAAGTTGGGCTTGTGGCTGGGTTATGGATTGCGACATATAAGCACTTTGATTCCACTGTGGAAACGGAGATGAGCTTGTATTTGATACAAACGCCATTTGAAGATTTGGTTGCTGAATGGAACTAGAACTAGTGATGTGTGTAAAATGCAACATATAAATTACATCAAATGAGGCATAAAACTAACCCTTTTTAAGTACTAATGTTGGAAAAAGAGTGTTTTTGTCTTCCTTTTGTATTTTCAGGATTAAATGAGCTCAAATTAACAAAAGAAGCAAAAAGGCAGCTAATTCTAACATAAATACAAGAAAAGGAACATAAGTGGATTGCCCGACCCCTCGACAGCATCCTCCCAAGCAAAATAGAGAAGGCAGAAGACTAAACACGCCCTGTGCTCAGCCAGCATGGGGCCGTGCCCAAGAAGCAGCAGAAAAGACAAACCAGTAGAAGCTTCTATTGCCTACCACGGGGCCGTGCCCAGTGAACACGGGGGCGTGGTGAAAGTACAGCAGGCGCATTAATTGTAATTGCGAATTACAATTAATGAAGAGAGAGAATGTCAGACAGGCACGAGGCCGTGCCCAGCGGACACGAGGCCGTGCCCAGCCTTCTGTTCAGCCTATAAATAGGAGTGCTTGGTTTCATTGCAACTCATCCCTTGGCACACCACCTCTCTCACACTTCACCCACCACCCACCACCACCATAACACCATCATCCACCACCATCATCCATTGTCCATCATAGAGTGTGTGAGTCGTCTCGGGATCCAAGATTGATCGTAAGAGTTCTTGACAATCAAGGCCATGTTTGCCTAAGTCTCTTACATCACTTGGTGAAGACAAGTGTGTAGTATAATACTTTTTATTTTTAATCTTTTGCACTTTTTATTTGGTTTTGTATTAATGACTTTAATAACTAGTTGTTTATGTTGATGGTGATCTTTCCTTATCGTTTGTCCGTGGTGTCTTGGCATTATTTTACTGTCTATATAAAATAAAAGATTTTCACCATTCATATCTCCACGGTCTATATGGAGGTATGTTGGCTACCTGGTCGGGGGTTAAGGGAACGGTTTGGTAAGGGTCTTGCCCTTGTTCAGCGTTTAGAGGTCCTGCAAGGGACACGGGTCAAATTTAGTAGGATCTCCTTCAATGCCCATAGGTATTGGATGGCGGGGATCCAAACTCTTTGACCCCCTCAGAAGTTAACTACTAATAATACTATAACCCGGCTATTTAAGACTGTATCCCTGCTGACTCAGACTACTTAGTCGAGGGTAACGTCATCTCCAAAAGAGGGGAATAACTTAATTCGTTATCTTTCAATAATCCGACCCTTTAGGATTGTATCCTTGCTGACTCAAACTACTGGGTTGATGTAACGTCGCCTTCAAAAGAGGGGCCTACTACAATAACTAAGATAATCTCTTAAACAAGTACAAAAGTGTGAAAATAATCGAAGGTTATACTAATACACGAGTCGGTTCCAAGTGATTCATCTTGTCTATCTGTTTTCATTTTTATTTTATTTTTCAGCATTTAGTTAGTTTTTATTTTCTTAGTTTAAAAATCTTTTCCAACTTTTTGATTTGATTAGACGTTGAGGATAAACCGGTACTAAAAGCTCTTGTGTCCTTGGACGACCTCGGTATCTTACCAACACTATACTACGTCCACGATGGGTGCACTTGCCCATACGTGTGTTTAGTGTTAGTAAATATCGTGTTTTATAAATTTAAAACTTGGCTAAAAGTGTAAAAAGGGCTTAAAATATACATCTAAAATATATTACACTACACACGCATCAAGTTTTTGGCGCCGTTGACGGGGACAAGGATTTTAAGAAAGTTAGGAATCAACGGCCTAATCATATTTTTATTTTTCTTTTTAATTATTTAGGATTTTCTTAGTTTTTCAGCTTCTGCAGAGCTCAGCACGGGCCGTGCCTGCTGAACACGCCCCCGTGCTTAATCATTGGAACTGGAAATCCTATTTTAAGTCAGACAGTAAGCTGAACACGGGGCCGTGCTCACTCAACACGCCCCCATGCCCAAGATTCACTTACTGAAAACAGAACCATTAGATACTGGTGGTTGGTAATTTCTGACACTCTTATGGTGTCACACCCCCAAAATCCACACGCGGAGTATCACCGCTTGGAGGCTGACTGAACAGGATCAAGCCACCAATCATATAGAACAACATAAATAGTAAAAGTAAATATCATTTAACCAAACCAATCCATATGAAAGGTATTCATAACATAAGTGTAATATCATTGTTTAGCGGAAGCAAATGAGTAAAAACCCAATCATAAATAAAGTGTGTAATGTCATAATGTTTAAATCAAGCATTCACGATCCTTGTCCACAACGACCGCGCCACCCAGTGCAAGCTCCATGTATACCTAACGACCTGCAAGGCATGTAACAGAGAGTCAACAACTAGTTGAGCGAGTTCACAGAAAGTAAGTTCGTAATAGTAAGTTCGTTTGTAACGTGTGGCTCTACTAGGCCGATAGTATGTTCTATTGGTGGGGGCTTCCCATGTTTGCATATACACTAGACTATTTGTAACCATAAGTGTTCTTCTTACCGAGAACAGTAGTACGTACAAAGTTTACGTAGGCTTTACGTAAGTGTCCTTCACAACCGAGGACAGGGGTACGCGGGGGTTTACGTAGGTTTTACGTAAGTGCCTGACACAACACCGGTAGTAGTGAGTATAAATTCACGTAGGTTTTACGTGAGTGTCCTTCGCAACCTGAGGACAGTGGTGAGTACAAGTATACGTAGGTTTTACGTATGTGTCCTGCGCATCCGAGGACGATGGTAGATAGTCTAGTAACAGTGTAAGTACAGGTATCTATCCAATCTCATTCATTCAATCCCATTCCCAAACCCCGGGAATCCCATGCCTTGGTAAGAGAGTGAACTCACCTTGGTTTGCTCGGTATGGTATTGCTTCTAGTGTTAATTAATAGTTAGGTCCGTTACACACGACCTAAGGTACACTGCACATAACTCGTTGTAAGTGTTTATATTCAATTAGGGTTTACAAGTCTTTGGTATCCAAAAAAAATGTGATTCGTGTGATAATTGTGTACTGAATGGCATGAGATAGATTGTTCACATATACGGTATCATCCAGCAACATACAATATCATACAGTTATATACAGTAGAGTACAGTAGCATGTTGTTCCTCGTATAGGGTTTTGAACTTGACATCATAATAACTCAGTCTTTTCAAGCATTAACATGTAACATTACTAAAATTCGGATCATGTTTTCAATCTAAAACTCAGACAACAGATTATTCATGAAACTCAGATTTTACGGCATCACCAAAAACTCAGATCAACCAAACAACATAAAGGTCGGACTAGTATCATCTTAACAAACTCGGATCACATGCTCCATACAAAAGTTCGGACCCTTATGTTTGCATATCAAAAGTCGGACAACATGCATCATAGACAAAAGTCGGACCACACCCCTCCACTACAAACTCGAACCTATGCATTTCCCCCACAAAACTCGGACCCCTTATGACATTCATAAAGTTCGGACCACCTCTAATGTTTGAAGCTCGGACACGGCAGAAGCATGAAGAAATTCGGACCAAACACCTTTAAAACTTCGGACAAGGGCATCATGTTAAAGGTCAGACTATGCTATCATCTTTAAAATTCGGACATATACTTATATGATTCAAAGGTCGGACCACACACACATATATATATATATATATATTAAAAGTCGGACCCTTTGTTTTGTGCAAAAATTCGGACTATGTGATATGTATAGAATTCGGATCACATGTTCATGATCAAAGTTCGGACTTCACTTATATTAGAAAGTCTGACCATTATATCCATTCTAAAATTCGGACAACATACATGAACCAATATTCTGACTCAAAACCCTAGTCGCACAGAAACATACGATAAGCAATGTAACAGTTACGTTCTTACGATTAAGGACCCTAATTTCATACATTGGCCATTGTTGTAATCCAATTAACAATCACAATTCTAACATATCATGTATCTTGACATCAGGCAAATGATTACACAACTAATCAAGATCATTTCACAATAATCAGAATCAACCAATAAACACAGAACTATTACATGTAGAACTAGGGTTTTGCATGAATCACATAATTAAAGATTAACAACAAGAAATCATTGAACAATTACCTTGGATTGATTCTAGATGGATTGAAAGATCAAGATTGATGCAAGAGAACTTGTGCCAATGAGAAAGAAGATGATTGCAAGAGAGGGTTGTAGAGAAATCTTGTAGATACGTATGATGATTGTGAGAATGATTAGGGTTAAGGGTTTTGTTTTATTTTCAATATTAACACTAAACACCCTTAAGTATTATCTATTACATAATAGATGCACAAGACATACAATTTACAGTTTCATCACCAAGTTCATGTATTTGTCAAATCTTTCATAAGTAACACATAACCATGCACAATTACAATACACTTTATCGAACCAAAACGTATACAGTTACAAAGCAAACCAATTGTGCAAGTAAACAGCTAAACAAACAGTGAACGTGCAATAAATGCGAAAGTGGAATCTCGGAAACTCGAGTTGTCACATATGGTACGTGGTGTCAATTATGTGGAGGCGAACATAAAGAATTAGAATGTTACTTTCTAAATTATAGGCCCCACTACATAGACCCACCGATTCCTTATAACCTTAAGAGGGACGAAAGTAAAAATAATCACTATCTCTCCCTCGAATGCGCCCAGCCAGATATTCTAGGAGAAATGCTCCTTGACGAGTTATTTCAACTAGAAGAGCTAATCTTAAATTGGTCGAAAGAGCTTAGGAAGGATGTTGGGATCGCATTCCAACAACCTCGTTGCTCCCAAAAATACCTTCATACCTAGTGAAGAATTGGACGATAGTCGTCCCTGTGCCGATTGTGCCGTGAAGGACTCTCCATCGACTTCGTTCGGTGCATACATAGACCTGAGCGATTCGGCATATACCTTCTTTAACGAGAGCCCGGGAAAGGGTTGGACTTGTCCACCTAGAATGAAAATAGGAATTACCCTCACCGACAACCTCTTGCGTTCTCGCCTAAGTCTAGGACAATTAAGGTATCTTAGGCACTTTGGGGTTGTTCCCACCAGTAAGGAACCACCCGATATCAATAAGATCCTTAGAAGTAAAGAAACTCCATAAGACAGCTTCCAGACACGGGGCCGTCTCCAGGTCAACACGTCCCCGTGCTCACCTAAAAGATTCTCTGCTGATTTTGTCAGAATACAGACAAAATGTGTCAGGATTTCATCTGCACACGGGGCCGTGTCCAACCAACACGGGGCCGTGTCCAGTGCGCTGTCGTTTTGTTTAAATGCAGCCTGATTCCTGCTTATTTTTTACCACTTCCAAAGACAGAGATTCCTGGGATCTTCGCTTATACCATCCTAGGTAAGTTCTAAAAGAAGGTTCCCAAGAACCCTCTTGTCCCTTCCACTTTTGTTCATTACCTCTTCTTTCAAATTTTTCAAACATTTCCTCCATGGAAGCTTGGAAGCTCCATGATTCCAACCTTTTATGTGAAGTTTGTAAGATTATTTGCTAAGGATTCTTGTTTAAAGTTAGTTGTATAACTTTGTTTTAAATTATCTGTGCTTAAAACCCAGCTGAAAATCATAAAAATAATTTAAAACTCCAAGACTCCTTAGCCTAAAATCCTGCAGACAAGTGGACACGGGGCCGTGTCTGAGGTTCTGTTTCGTGAAAATTTAGCTTTCTTCGGTTTATTTCTCAGAAAATGGCAAGCAGAACAAGCGGAACATCTTCAAGAAGTAACCGACAAGGGAGGAGATCATCAACGGCGGAAGACTCTCTTGTAAACTATATTTACGCTCTAAGAGAAGCTATTGATGAAATGACGGGGGTGGAAGAAGCATTGGTCGACCATATCAACCATCTAACGGAGGGACTGGAGGGTTGTCTCCGAGAGGTGAACCTCTTGCACCAGAGGTTAAACCTTCTCGCCTCCCCGCCCTTGGTGCCTATAATAACCCAAAGGGTGTGGAACGTGGTGCCCGAAGTCATCATTCCGGCCGAATGGTACGCCATGCACCCTGAGCCTCCGCAAAGGGTGGTGCAAGGAGTCCCGGTGAATGTTCCCCCTCCGCCACAAGTTGCTGAGGAAAATGAAGCCGCCTTCTTCCTTCCAAGGGAAATAGAAGAATGGCTTTAAATGACATCTAGGGAAGAAAACCATCGGCCGAAAGTCCTACTATATCGGGAAACTATTCTCGAAATTTTCTTAAAAGGTAGAACTCTTTATGACAACTTCGTGTACCTCCTGACCTAATTAGTTAAGTCTTTATTTTATTTTAGAAATATTATGTATCTCTCTATGATTTCAATGGAATGATGGTTTTAAAGTTTGAATGGTTCTTAATAAATAAAACACACTCATGGTGGTAAAGGATGACAAGGGAAACGAGAAACATGACCCCATGCACAAGAACAAGGCCACACGTCGACAATTTCTCTGTTACAGTAGGTTCAGCACAGGCCGTGCCCAACGAACACGGCCCTGTGCTGAACCCCCTGCAGAAAAATGCCCAGTTCAGGTAACTGGACACGGGCCGTGTTCACCAGACATGCCCCCGTGTCCAGGCTTCTGTTTCTTTTCTTTAATTTTCGTTACTGGCACCTGAACACGGGGCCGTGTCCGGTCCCCACAGGGCCGTGTCCAGACTGCCAGTAACATAAATTTTTGCTTTTAACACCTTGTTACACATCTAATCAACCTAAAAATTTATTTTTGGGACACATTGAGGACAATGTGTAATTTAAGTGTGGGGGGATGCTAAAACCTTGAATTTTGCAAGTACTAATAACAAGCCTTACACAAAACTCTATTGGAACCGCTAATCACCCCAAATTTTTTTTTTTCAAAAATTTTCTTTTTTTTTACTTGTCTAAAGTTTAAGTTGGGAATTCTAAGACTAACAATGTTATATTTTTACAAATATACAACCGATAGCGTCGTGATAAAAAGAACTAACATAAGAAAATTATGAAACGGCATGACAAGCTTAGTTAAAATTCGATTATATATACTTGATCACATAGAAAAACCCATCTTTAAGCTAAATGCTCATTTTTCGTTTCTTGTGTGAATAGCCGCTTGGTTCTTATGACTCTTGAACTTGCCACGACGATTCATTCCCGGTCCTTACCAACTTAAACCCAAGTAAGTAATGATGGAGGCATTAGGACTAACCCTTTTTCTTTCAAAACCATTATTTTTATTTTTCTTTTCACCTACCCAAAACTCCCCATAGTTAACCCCTTTGAGCCTAAACCTTTCATTTCTTTACCCTAAAAACCCTTTTACCCACCAAAAACCTTTTTTTTTATTTTTACCCCTTTATTTTAGTAACAAGCTCGGTTTTCGTGTGACTTCGAAAAAAAAAATTATGATGAATGAAGTTAGAAATAAACAAACAAAGCTCTTAAAACAAAAGCTTGTTTGGAGAAACACTTCATAAAAAGTCACTAAAACAAAATGTTTTACGAAAACGGACGCTTTTTACGATTTTCGCCCTTTTACTAACCACTAACCCAACTACCCACCTTTAGCCCAAGCCTTTACCCAAAAAGTCCTCTTGATATTTACAAAGGTAAAAAGTTAAAAAGGAGGAGGATTGATTGCTTGGCAAGCCTATGGTAGGAATAAGTTCCATGCCGCTCTCGAGTGATTCACTAAAAAAAATACACCTTCGGCCGAGTGTGAGTGATTTCTCCCATGAGGTATGTGAACTTGTATATAAATGGAATTTTAAAAAGGCATGCTATGCCCAAATAAGTAATTTATCTTATGATACGTTCTAAATAAATCATAACTAATAGGATTGTAAATAAATAAAAATAAAACCCAATAAAGACCTTGGATTCCCGACACTCTATGACAAGCCAAAACCTTCTCTTCTACCCATTCCATTTGGGAGTGAAAGCCACATATTAAAGAGTTTTGCTTGAGGACAAGCAAAGATTCAAGTGTGGGGGTATTTGATGTGTGTAAAATGCAACATATAAATTACATCAAATGAGGCATAAAACTAACCCTTTTTAAGTACTAATGTTGGAAAAAGAGTGTTTTTGTCTTCCTTTTGTATTTTCAGGATTAAATGAGCTCAAATTAACAAAAGAAGCAAAAAGGCAGCTAATTCTAACATAAATACAAGAAAAGGAACAGAAGTGGATTGCCCGACCCCTCGACAGCATCCTCCCAAGCAAAATAGAGAAGGCAGAAGACTGAGCACGCCGTGCTCAGCCAGCACGGGGTCGTGCCCAAGAAGCAGCAGAAAAGACAAACCAATAGAAGCTTCTATTGCCCACCACGGGGCCGTGCCCAGTGAACACGGGGGCGTGGTGAAAGTACAGCAGGCGCATTAATTGTAATTGCGAATTACAATTAATGAAGAGAGAGAATGTCAGACAGGCACGGGCCGTGCCCAGCGGACACGGGGCCGTGCCCAGCCTTCTGTTCAGCCTATAAATAGGAGTGCTTGGTTTCATTGCAACTCATCCCTTGGCACACCACCTCTCTCACACTTCACCCACCACCCACCACCACCATAACACCATCATCCACCACCATAATCCATTGTCCATCATAGAGTGTGTGAGTCGTCTCGGGATCCAAGATTGATCGTAAGAGTTCTTGACAATCAAGGCCATGTTTGCCTAAGTCTCTTACATCACTTGGTGAAGACAAGTGTTTAGTATAATACTTTTTATTTTTAATCTTTTGCACTTTTTATTTGGTTTTGTATTAATGACTTTAATCACTAGTTGCTTATGTTGAAGGTGATATTTCCTTATCGTTTGTCTGTGGTGTATTGGCATTATTTTACTGTCTATATAAAATACAATATTTTCACCATTCATATCTCCACGGTCTATATGGAGGTATGTTGGCTACCTGGTTGGGGGTTAAGGAAACGGTTTGGTAAGGGTCTTGCCCTTGTTCAGCGTTTAGAGGTCCTGCAAGGGACTTGGGTCAAATTTAGTAGGATCTCCTTCAATGCCCATAGGTATTGGATGGCGGGGATCCAAACTCTTTGACCCCCTCATAAGTTAACTACTATTAATACTATAACCCGGCTATTTAGGACTGTATCCCTGCTGACTCAGACTACTTAGTCGAGGGTAACGTCACCTCCAAAAGAGGGGCCTACCATAATTTGCATTAATAACTTAATTCATTATCTTTCAATAATCCGTCCCTTTAGGATTGTATCCTTGCTGACTCAAACTACTGGGTTGAGGGTAACGTCGCCTTCAAAAGAGGGGCCTACTACAATAACTAACATAATCTCTTAAACAAGTGCAAAAGTGCGAAAATAATCAAAGGTTATACTAATACACGAGTCGGATCCAAGTGATTCATCTTGTCTATCTGTTTTTATTTGTATTTTATTTTTCAGCATTTAGTTAGTTTTTATTTTCTTAGTTTAAAAATCTTTTCCAACTTTTTGATTTGATTAGACGTTGAGGATAAACCGGTACTAAAAGTTCTTGTGTCCTTGGACGACCTCGGTATCTTACCAACACTATACTACGTCCACGATGGGTGCACTTGCCCATATGTGTGTTTAGTGTTAGTAAATATCGTGTTTTATAAATTTAAAACTTGGCTAAAAGTGTAAAAAGGGCTTAAAATATACATCTAAAATATATTACACTACATATGCATCACTAGCTGAAGGACCAAAACCCGGCAAATACATTCCTGTGTTATGAGTAGGTGCAATCCCTTTAGCTTTCCGAATTTCCTCTTCGTTCTTTTGCTCCAACTTCTTAATGAATTCATAGATATTAACATTGACAGCATCTAGAATGCCCGTATGCTTTAAAAGCTCAATGAATGGGCTCCACTTTGGAGGTAGAGCATCAGCAAACCGTGCTACCATTTCCTGTTGAGATATAAGAACACCAAAATAATACATTTCACTCATCAAATGATAATAACGAGTAGTTATATCATTTAGGGTTTCATTCTCTAAGATATGAAATGATTCGAATTTCTTCTTCAACAGATCATGACGTGTCTTTTTAGCAGCTGCATTTCCTTCTCCTCTTGATACCAAAAGATTCTGTATGTTTTGATTTTGATTCAACACCAAAGCCCATTGACTTGCACTTATTGACTGTTGTTGTTGAGGTATGGAATTTGACATATATTCGGCCATCGAAGTCGGATTTTGACTTGGTCGTTGGTCCGTACTCCAATCCCATGGACTTGTGTAACTCATGATTGATGTATGTATGTGAAAAACTGATCACACTCTTGAAAACAGACTGTTATCACACTTTTGGAAGTCTTTTGTTTAAAATTGATAAGTTTTTCGACGAAACTCTGATGTCAATGAACGACGAAAATGATTTATATGACGAAACCTGAATGAATTGCGACAAAACTGATATATATATGACGAAACAGAATGATTTGCGACGAAACTGATATATATGACGAAAAAGAATGGTTTGCGACGAAACTGATATTTATATATGACGAAAAAGAATGATTTGCGACGAAACTGGTATATATATGACGAAACAGAATGATTTGCGACGAAACTGATATATATATGACGAAACAGAATGATTTGCGACGAAACTGATATATATATATATATATATGACGAAACAGAATGATTTGCGACGAAACTGATGTGTGTAAAACTAGGGGTTTCGTCACTTGTTTGGTGAGATTTTTTTTTTTAGAAACCTTATCCTATCTCTCCTAACACAATACACTCCTTTTTAAAATATACCATGCCTTATCTCACCAAACAAAGCATGGTGTTCTAATATTTTATTCAACAATCCTTTTATCTTTAAAATTTTAAAAGCACCAACAACTTACACAGTCACTTCACCTAAAATCAAAAAGTGGAAAATAATGAAGAACACTTTGAATATTAATGAAGAACACGATGAAGGTTTGAAGATTCCGGTGACCGATAAATTTTCCGAACAACAAATTTGCGCAAAAGGTTGCACTTGTACAGTTGTTTATTTCTTTCAATTGCTTTTCGTTTAGTTTTCCACGCTTTAAATTTGTTTTTAGTGTAGTGTGTAAGTTCGTTTTTGATTAAGCCAAAGTTGTAGCTTGGTGTTACTGCCGGAAGCCTGAAACCTACTTCATAAAACGTCCTCGCATTTGAAAACTCAAACAAAATGGCAAAATGTTCAATTAATCAAAATCTGTTTGTTGAATGTGAAAAAATTTCATGCGTTAGTGTGTTTTAAAAATGGTTTTGAAGAAACAGATGGTACAGTCAACGAAACAAAACTGTACCGACGAAACAAGTCTGGTCAAAGTCAAAGGTTTCATTTTGGTCAACCTTGGTCAAACCTATTTGGTGATCGACGAAACAGGCCGTTTCGTCGAGGTTATGACGAAACGGAATGGCCCAATCTCTGTTTCGTCATGGGCTAAGTTTTTCAGGCCCAAGTCCAAGCCCAACCGTCCGTTTCGTCGAGCCTACTCCCGTTTCGTCGAGTCTTCTGTTTTGTCGGCTGGAGTCGGTGTATAAAGGGTCCCAGTGGTCAGAAGGTGTTCACTTTTTCAAACCTCAACTGTTCATCTTCTCCAAACACACCAAACACCCGGTCATCCACTCAATCACTTAAAATCATCATTTTACCTCGAAATCTAGCAAAATTCAAAGGTACAAAAATGTTCATGTTCATGTTTTTCACATATTGCACCGTCGGTTTTGTCGGAAACCCACGGAGACCCTTGACACTTTATGTTTTGATGTTGAACTTGTCTTGGTTTCTATCTATAACAGTTATATTTAGGGTTTATGTATGTTTGTTTGCCTTGATTTGGGTTTGGGTTATGTAACAAAAACAGGGGGTTGTTAATTGTTATAGGTTTGCCGTTTCAAATGGGTTTTTGACCGGAAACCATATCTTCATTAGTGTTTGGGTATGATTCCTACTTGGTTTGGGTTATTCAAAGAACTCATTTTCATTTATGATGATCTGCAACTTGTTTAAACCCCATACGGCGAAACGCCCAAATTTCAAAACCCTAACTGTGACGAAACGAGATGAACGGCGAAACGAGATGGACGGAGAAACAGATCTGTTTCGTCGTATAACTGGTCGACGAAACGAATTGAATCCGTTTCATCGAGGAACTGGTCGACGAAACGAAATGGTCAACGAAACGAAATGGTCAACGAAACGGAGCTGGTCAACTGTCAAATTCTGTTTCGTCGAACATATTTCCGTTTCGTCGAGTGATATCTGTTTCGTCGTCCATGCCTTAGCAAATTTCACAGTTTGTTGTGTGTTCATAGTAGATGTGTTATGATAGGTTAACTGTCAATTGGATACATGAACTTGTATCCATACATGTCTAAATGCATATGTGATATGATTGTTGCTTATTGTGGACATTTTCAATTTCAGATGGCACCGAAAGCAGGTAAACGGAAACCCGCGACAAAGAAGGAAAACAAGACGGAAGAGGAGATAATGTCTGAGAAACGTCATAATCAAATTTCTTATCTGGATCCGGAAGAAAAGCTTGCTGAACTGAAAGATATCACGAAATGGATTAGGGAGTCGCGGATAAATTATGCTGCCACTTTCTCGACGCCGGTTTACAAGTCTCTTATCAAAGCGTTCTGGGATTCCGCAAGCGTTGTGCAAGTGGATGGAAAGGATGTTATCAGAGGCCGTGTGAACAATTTGGATGTGAAAGTATCTCCAGATATTCTGAACGAAGTGTTACAACTACAAGACCATCCGGACGCTCCAGATTCTATTCCAATCATGTGTACGCGAGGCTGCTTGTTACGTATGAAGTGTACAGGAGACATCTTCAGCACTCAAATCAACAAGGGTGATCTGCCGTTACGCTACAAGTTTCTGCTACACGTTCTCATTCAGTGCCTTAGCAATAGACGTGCCGGATATGACATGGCTGGCAATGATCTAGTTGGTTTCATGGTGGCGTTGGTGCTAAACAACAGGAAGATGTCCGGGAACAAGTTTTGGATGTATCCGCAATAATCGAGCATCTAATCGAGCATCGATACTGTAAGGCCTCCTAATCCAAGATCTCACTCAGCTAAAGCAACCAACAGGTGTGCGGAATCCACCTGATGATCAACCACTATAGATGAAACACAAGAATGCAATGATTTGAGAGAGAAATCAAGAATACACTGAGTATTCTTGATGAAGATGAATGACGTCACTCACACAAAGCGCCGCCAGACAAAACACAATGATTAGGGCACAGAAATTCACACAGAAATCGTTACCTTGTCTATTCCATATTAAAGTATATATACAAGGTGAAACCCGGACTTTCAAGACTAACTAGAAAGCCCGGACAAACATAGAGCACAAAGCAAACACAGAGTTTTTGCCACAAAACTCAGACAAAGTCTAATCTATACAAAACTCAGACAAAGCAAAAACTCTGACTAACAAAAACTCTTCCAAACCTTGGACAAGGTTGTCCCTAGGAACTTCTTAGGGACAAGAGAAACTCTGACTAACAAAAACTCTTCCAAACCTTGGACAAGGTTGTCCCTAGGAACTTCTTAGGGACAAGAGTTCTCCCTAGGAACTTCTTAGGGACTAAGTTTAGACACTTGTTCAATAAAGACCCTAAATGTTGGAAGCCTTGCACTTATCACCCAAAAGTGCATTAACAAACTCCCCCTTGATCAGTGCATGGTCTTCATTGAACTTGAGATCTTCAAACTTCCATTGGTAACATGGGAGTCATGCACTTATCACCTAAAGTGCATTAACAAACTCCCCCTTGATCAGTGCATGGTCTTCATTGGACTTGAGATCTTCATCCTTTCTTCGAGAGCTGCTTCCTGCCCAGACCTTGTTCTTCACACAGAACTGAACCACCTTGATAGACTGGTCAGCTAGAACACGATCTTCTTCATTGTATTTTAGAGGCAGGCGCCGAAGCTTCTTCAGATGTGCTCCCCTTAAGTTTGCAAGCCAAATCAGATCCAGCACCTTAGCAATCTCCTCCGTCACTTTCGTTTTAGAAATCACTGATTCCCCAGTCTTGAGATGCACGAGCCAGATGCACACAACTTCTCCAAATATTCCATCTTGAGATGAACGATCCAGATGCACACAGCTTCTCCAATCTTCCATCTTGAGATGAACGATCCAGACCTGAAACACTTAACCCAGGATTAAGAAACTTGACCCCGAGGATATCGGCCCAAACCTGGATCCCAAAAAATAAATTCCAATACCCCAGAATAAACAATTGAAATATTAAGCAATTTAATAACTTATTTAAATAAACTTTCACAACCCTAGAGTATTTTTCTAATGAGTTAACTCGCACATAGAAACAAGAAAGCAAAATCTTTTTGTGATTTTTTTTTTCAAATTTTGACTGAAAAGGAAATAAAACCTAGAACGTATTTACACTAATTATCTTTTTGTGAAGTCGGAGCAAAGGAATCATATCGGTTTTTCTGTCGGTATCCAACATAGAAACCATAGCATTTAGCTTTAATGTTTTAGACTAATGTTGACAGTTCAAGACGTTCAACGGTATTGTGGTCCACTTAAGTTTTAGCATGCTTTCGAACACTGTTTTCGAGATATGGAATTAAGTGTTTTAAGCTGACAGTAACTGTGTTTACCCACCTCAGAATATACTCCCGTATCAAGGTATGCGCGAGAGATCATCTTACAGGTGAGTATACCATTTATCATCTGTTTTTGACATATAAGCTAATGTGAGATACTCACTTATTTGGATTTCAGATGCAAAGGGCACAGGAGCAAGTCATTTGTGATAGAATCACTTATTGAGGATAGACTTGACTCCCGCAAGATTTTGTGGGACATGTGATTGTTTATCACTTATTCGGGTCAAATGCATCATGTATTGAAGATATTTACACGTATGTATGGTATCATGGAAGATCTAGACTTGCGTCCCCGTTGTTTTCGGTAAAAGAAACAACCATGATACCCAGATGATAAATAGCATAAAGACCACGTATCTCAGAACCTCGGCAATCTATCAAACGAAATTACGGTACCAAGACCATATATCCGAGAGATGCGCCACACGAGTTACGCAGTTCATTATGTTTATATACCAAAGACAGGTTCTTATTTACGCGTAAAACCTACCGATGCAACGTATAATGAAGCTGTCACATTTAACAGTTAATCTCATATATATATAGCCATAGTCCTGCACCAGATACGACTAACCGATGTACTATCATTTCCCTTATATCTCAACATGACTTCATTTTAGATTTTTCATATGTTTTTGTATTTTTCTAAAAATTTTTCCTAAATCTAAGTAAAATATTTTTGGAGTTTTTCAATTTTTCGAAAGCGGTAAGAACTATACAGAAAAGATAAAAAATAAAGTTTCTATGCGAGTTTGGAAATCATTTTACTCTAGGTTGATCATGCCAATCATTCGGACCAGATTCTCAAATCTAGCCCGATCGAATGTTTTCGTAAACAGGTCGGCAAGATTATCCAAGGTGTCTACCCTAACCACTTCTATTAAACCCTTCTCAGCACAGTCGCGAATAAAATGATGCCAAACATCTATGTGCTTAGTGCGTGAGTGATTTACCGGATTGTTTGTTATGGAAATGGCAGAGTTATTATCAACAAGGATAGGAGTTCGAGTAAAATTCAAACCGTAGTCCCTCATTTGCTACTGAATCCACAAAACCTGAGCACAACAGCTTGAAGCAGCAATGTACTCGGCCTCGCACGTGGATAGAGAAACGGCAACTTGCTTTTTGCATTGCCAAGAGACAAGACGGTTTCCAAGAAGTTGTGCGCCACCAGAGGTTGACTTTCTGTTCATCCGGCACCCTCCGAAATCTGCGTCAGCATACGCCATCAAATCGAGACCACCTTCAGCTGGATACCACAATCCAAGCTTAGGCGTTCCTTTCAGATATCTGAAAATCCGCTTGACAGCTTTCAAGTGCGATTCCTTCGGAGTTGATTGGTACCTAGCACACAAACAAACAGAGAACATAATATCTGGTCGTGAGGCAGTAAGATACATCAATGAACCTATCATTGCTCGATATAGAGTCGGATCCACTTCAGGATCTTTCTCATTATCGAGTGAGAGATTGAGATTTGTCGGTAGAGGCGTGTCATAGGGTAAGCTATCTTCCAATCCAAATCTTTTGAGAATCTCGTGGACATACTTTGTCTGATGCACGTACGTCCCGGTTTTTTCTTGACTCACTTGAAGACCTAGAAAAAATGATAACTCGCCCATCGCGCTCATTTCAAACTTTGACTTCATCACCTTCTCAAACTCTCGACACAACTCTTCATTTGAAGAACCAAAGATTATGTCATCAACGTAAATTTGCACGATCAGAAAATCTCCCCCTTTCTTCAAAATGAATAGTGTGGAGTCGATTGCACCACGCGAGAACCCATGCTCCAAAAGATGCTTTGACAACGTCTCGTACCAAGCTCGAGGGGCCTGATGGAGCCCGTAGAGAGCCTTGTCCAACAAATAGACCTTGTTGTCTAACCCTGGAGCTTCGAAACCCGGTGGTTGGGACACATACACAGTTTCATGCAATTTCCCGTAAAGGAAGGCGCTTTTCACATCCAACTGATAGACTTTGATACGCATGCGTGCAGCAAAGGCTAGAAACAAACGTATAGCTTCCAGTCTTGCCACCGGTGCATAAACTTCGGTATAATCAATCCCTTCCTCCTGATTGAAGCCTTGAACAACCAACCGTGCTTTGTTTCTGACAACGACACCCTTATCGTCTTTCTTGCACTTGAAAACCCATTTCGTGTTGATTGCATGTTGGCCTTTTGGAAGATCGACCAAATTCCACACCTTTAACTTGTCGAACTGAGCTAACTCTTCTTGCATCGCCTCACACCAAGAATTATCCTTCAGAGCCATTTGATAGTTCTTCGGCTCTATCTGAGAGATAAAACATTCATGCAGGCTAAGATTGTAGATTTCTTCTTTCTTGATAGCAGAGAACAGACATTGCATTTCTGAAATACTTCTTCGCGTTTGCACTCCCGTAGTTGGATTCCCAATAATATTATCAACAGGATGATGAATATTTGTTCTTGGAACTGGGATTGTAGGAGCTTGAAGATTGTTTCCCAAATTTGATTGAATCTCCCCCTCAGCATGTGCATTTCTACTAGAAGCTCCACCATTACCAGAAGACGCATCAACATTTGGATATGCTGAAAAGTCAACGTATAGATCTCCACTTGTAGTTTGAGCAGCTGCATTGGGGATCTGCTCAGCAACAACATCATTTACGGTCGAAGAATCAGCGACTGGAACACTCGAAGACACATTAGTAGGAATACTTGCTCTCCAGCTCGCATCCACTTCATCTTTGTTTACAAGATGTGTGTATACAACCTCCGAATCTTTTTCTGAAACATCAGGAAGATCAAACGAATCAAATAATTTATCATAATCATAACCGCTTTTGGGACCGAATTCGGACGGTGGAGGATCGAAACTCAAAGGACTTATATCAAACACGATCTCCACTGTTCGCTTCTTGATGTTATAAACGCGTTTGTTTGGAGTTCCATTGGCATAACCCAAAAAGAACCCAATTTCACCAACTTCCCCCATTTTCGGAGTATCTTTGGTGCGTTTGATAACACACTTAATCCCAAAAGGCTGAAAACCAGATAGGTTCGGTTTCCTATTTTCAAGTAATTCATAACAAGTTTTATCTTCTCTTTTGACAGTAAGCACTTGATTTAACACATAACATGCAGTGTTTACCGCCTCGGCCCAGAAGAAAATTGGCAATTTTGATTCAGAAAGCATAGTGCGGGCCGCCTCAATCAGGGTACGATTCTTCCGTTCTGCAACTCCGTTCTGTTGAGGAACATATGGAGCGCTGAACTGATGAATTATTCCCATTTCCCGACATAACTCATCCATATACTGATTCTTAAACTCAGTGTCGTTGTCACTTCGGATTTTCTTAATAGGAAGTGAATAATTTTTCTCAAGTTGTTTGAATAAGTCTCTTAAAATACCAGCGGTTTGATCCTTTGTTTTTAAGAAAAATACCCATGAGTAACGTGAGAAATCGTCAGTGACAACTAAGCAATAAGACACACCACCAATGCTAGCAACATGGATCGGGCCGAAAAGATCCATGTGAAGCAACTCAAGTGGTTTTTGGTTTGAGTTAACTGTTTTCGGTTTATGAGGCTTTCGTTTGATTTTTCCTTTTTCACAAGATTCACATTTGTTGTGCATATTAAAACTACGTAAAGGAACCCCCAACACCAAGTTGTTTTTCACTAAGTGGTTCATTTTTCGTAGATGCACATGGCCCATTCTCCTATGCCAGAGATACGATTGATCTTCAGTCGCCTTTGAAAGTAGACATGTCGCTGGAGCAGACGAGTTAACCAACGGGCGCATGTCCATGACATATGTGTTATTCACCCTTGGAGCCCTCATAACGATCCAATCTTCAGGAACAACAAATCCCGGACGCAGAACGAAGCAAGCTTTGTCAGTGAAAAGCATCGTGTACTTGTTATCACAGATTTGAGAAACCGACATCAAGTTATGCTTCAGTTCTTCAACGTAGTTCACTTTATGCAGCGTGATTTTTCCATTTGACACAGAGCCTTCACCGGTGATGAAACCACCCTTTTCACCGGCAAAATTCACATAACCACCACGAATTTGTTTAATGTTGTTCAACAAATATAGATATACCAAATATAGATAGCCCTATCGATATACCAAATATAGATAGCCCTCTTCAGCTGCTCCTACACTCCCCAACAAAAATTTAGTTAGAGTGTGGGACCCAAGCCATGATGGTCTTGGGTCGCCCTGATTCGTCAACATAAGAAAACTCTTTGAAATAACCATCATCGCCTCTGTGTCCACCATTTCCATTTCGGAAATTGTTGGAATGAGTCCCCGCAAATCGTGGATTATACGGAGTTGACGATCTGTTGGTATAACCAGAGTTTCCATACCCTCGGCTTCCATAGTTTTGGTAATTGTAATTTTGATTCCTGGGAGACTCAAAATTCCTACCAAATCTAGGAGCATCTTCGTGTCTTGAGAATGATCGTGGATGAATATCCGAATGCGGTCTTTGATTTGGAAATCGAGGGGGGGGACGCATTTCAATCATTCACGAATCTGTTCTGTGCATGACGTCTAGCATAGTTGTTGTTCGAACCTCCAGAACGTTTGTCATTCTCAACTCCTTGAAAAGTGACATGATTTTGTCGTCTGTGAGGGGTTTTCTCACGAGTATCATGTCTTTGAGGCACATTTTCTGATCTGTCCCCACGGTTAATAACAACGGGTTTCTCTTCTTGATCCTGATTTTGTTGAGATTTAACATTTGGTTTAACATCAGGTTTTACTTCTTGCTTAATCACTTTGTTTTTCTCAACCTTTTAATTTTTACCATTTTTCTTTTCAACATTAACTGATTCATTTTGTGGCTTGTCAACAAAAGGTTTCTTTTGATCAGGATCAACAAGTGATTTACCCCTGTCATCTGGACAGTCTGCTGCTAAGTGTCCTTTCCCACGACACTTGTAGCATTTGCGAATTTTCGCAGCGTTCTTCGGACGTTCCTCATGATCGGTCGAAGATGAAGAGGCGTTGGTGGAATTTTTCAAAATTTGGTTCACAACCTGAGAGTTGGAACCTGTTTCGATTTTTACTTCTTCTTTGACAAAATCCTCCCCTTTAACAAACTCAGTTTTAGGGATATTTTTCAAAGTCTTTTTAGTTTTCCCACGTGACTTAGGTTTTGACTTCTCATTTTGAACTTGATTGAAAATTTCTAAAATCTTGGTGCTTATCAAATTTTCAATATTTTCAAGGTTCACCTCATTTTTCTTTGAAATTCCACTCTTCTTCGACTGACCTGAGTCAGTGACTTCATCTGGTTCAGTGACTCACTTTGTGGTTCAACTGTCAGAGGGGTCGTTGGCACAAAGTTTGCCAATTCAGGATCGATGCTTGGCATTGATGTATAATTATGGTTTACCGGTGGAGGCACCTTGTTATAACCAATGCCAAACATTCCTTCCTCAGATTCTTTGAGACGTTGGCTGTTAATACAGAAGTTCATCACTTCGGATGAATCCCTGAACTTTTCGATCTTTCGTTGCAAATCTAAAATCAGATTATCTTTTTCCAAAATGATTTTGTTCTTTTCCAAAACACAATTTTGATTCATTTCAAGTTCAGATTTTAATTCCTGATTTCTAAGATTACCCTTAGCCACTAGTCTCTCAAATTCAGAGATATCATTTTTCAGCGCTTTTATCTTAATTCGGTGTTCTTTATCCGAATTAGACAAAACCGCAATGAGTTCTCTGGATTTTTCTAAATCTGCAATTAAGTTTGTGTTATGAAGTGCATATCTATCAATCTTAGTCACAAACTCAACACATCTAGCACATCGCTTATCTACAGAAGATGATTTTACCTCAATGTCAGCCATGAATGCACAAGCCTCGTTTTCCACGGAGTTTTCTTCCAACCTTTTAGCTTCTGCATCCGCAAATTGTTGCATTTCAGCTGTGGAGATGTTGAATTCAAAGCGTTCTCCTTTTTCTCCATTTTCTGTCTTGCTAGGCTTCTCAACAGTCTCTTCAATCGAAGGACTTTCATTCTCAGTAACATTCCCCGAATCCAACTCTTCCCCAAGAACCTCAGCTACAACTGCAAGCTCCTCAATGCTAGTCTCTTCGACAACCTCTTCACACACTTCTTCGTTCACAATTTCAGCTATAAAAGCTTGTGACACAATAGCTCCCGAAATGTCTTCCAAGGCACAACCCCAATCATAAGGCTCAGTCACATTCTGTAGAGGTTGAGCCACCATAGCATTGTTTGTCGAAGGTGTAAGATTTTCAGACCCACTTGAACGAGCACTTGAGTTGGAGGTACCAGCTGATGAATTGTTGTGAGGTCTTGAATTATTTCCTCGGGAATTGTTGTCAGATCTTTCCATTTTCGGCTTTCGACAATCACGTGCGAAATGCCCGTAGATACCACAGTTGTAACACTTTACCTTTGACATGTCGACCCCCATTCGAGTCTTTGTCTGACCCCCTATGAAGTTCCTACCCGTCTTCAGCAGAAACTTCTTCGCTCTACGGACTAGCAATGCCATATTGAGTTGTAGATCAAGTTCTTCCATCTCGTCTTGATCTATCTGATCGAAGTCTTCATCGAGACTTGACGGTTCAACGAGTTTCCCAAGACAGAAATTCTCGTATGCAGTCATGAAGGATGCCAACAGACTCATGTTTTCTTCAATCATCTTTAAACAGCTTGCATCTATCTTAGGAATGTTCACACTTGTTCCTTGAGATTTCTGAGCGCCACTAGAAGAGTACATTCCTTGATTTGAATTGGTTGTTCCGCTTGAACTGACATTGTTGCTTATGAAGGCGTGTTCACTTGCAGGACCTTCATTTTCCGAATACAAAGCAACACCGACTCCACCATTACTACCCTTATCCGTTGGTTTCGAAGCCTTATACAACTGAGGATCTTGGATCTTCTCGAATTCAGATGCTTGATCTTCCATATTCCAAGCGTAACCCCTCAGCTTCTGAACAACTTCTTCCAATGTAAGCTCTTCGTAGAGAACACCCTCTCTGATCGAAGCGGTGTACATATTCCATTCTCTCGAAAGACAATTCAGAAACTTCTCAACCTTCTCGAATTCAGTGTAGATACCCTCTTTACTTCTATCAAGTTCGCTCAGCAGATGATAAAATCGATTCACTGTGTCATCAAATGATTCATTCTTCAAAGCCTTGAACACAACGAATTGAGTCTTCAAACGTTCGAGACGTCGTTTCTTGTACATTTCGTTTCCTTCATATCGCTGGATCATACTATCCCACAATTCCTTTGAGCTATTTCTCTTACGGAACGTATGAAGTATAGACTGTGTCATTGCCATCGTTATCATTGACATAGCTTTCTCTTCACAGTCATAAAACTTCTTCTGGTCGTCAGTAAGCGCCAAGTACGTATCAATCGTCAACGTACGTACTGGAGTAGCTCCACATCCTTTAACGATACACAACCAGATTTTGATGTCTTTTGCTCGAACATATCTTTCAAAACGCTCCTTCCACTCAGGAAAATCAAGTTCATTGATCAACAAAGGAGGTTTGTCGTTACTTCCTACCTTAGCATTGTGCTTGAGGTTTTGCACCATTGTAGTCAGATTGTTGTTTGCCATTTTTAGGAAACAACAGAGAACTTCCAAGCAGTGAAGTGAGCTTTAATCAGAGTGTGAACCCTGGATCACAGAAACCTGAAACAGAACACAAACAAAAGAACTCGGACTACACTGTTAGAAATTTAAAACTCAGACCAACTATTTGATTGATAAAAATTCGGACTCAAATATCTAAATAATTCGGACTCAATTCAACACTTAAATAACTCTGACTCAACGAGAACTCGGACTCAAAGATACTTATAAACTCGGACACTCTAAGAACTTAAAACTCGGACTCTAACATTATCTATAATAAACTCGGACTCCTATGAATGTTAACAAACAAACTCGGACTAAAGACTATATCTAAAAACTCTGACTCAAAGTTAGCAATAAACTCGGACACTAACTACAAAAATAAAGGTAAACTACGGACTCTAATATACTAAATAACTCGGATTCAATATTAGTATTTAATCTCGGACTCTAAATATAATAAATAACTCGGACTTAACAATAACAAAAATTCGGACACCTAAAATAATTAAACTCGGACTAATATGATGCACTCGGACACCTAAAATAATGAAACTAAACTCGGACACCTAAAATAATTAAACTCGGACTAATATGATGAACTCGGACACCTAAAATAATGAAACTAAACTCGGACACCTAAAATAATTAAACTCGGACACCTAAAATAATTAAACTCGGACACCTACTAGAGCTAATAAAAGTCGGACACCTAAAATAATTAAACTCGGACACTAAAGAATATTATAAACCTCGGACACCTAAATAGAGAAAAACAAAACCTCAACTTGTTAAATTTCGGACTAAATGATGTTTATAACAACCTCAGACTCAAACTCGGACTAAATGATATTTATAACAACCTCGGACTCAAAATATGAAAGAAGTCTTGACTTTAAGAAATTAAAAAAAAAGAACTCGGACTAAGATATTTAAAGTAAGTCGGACACTATGATGATTTTAAAAAGAAATCTAACTCGGAAAAGAAAAAGAACAAGCTCGGACAATTACATATATCTATATTCTCGGACTCAAAGCTAACTTAAAAATTGAACTCTAATATCTTAAAAAATTCGGACTAAAGAAAATTTTAAAGAAACTCGGACCCAAATACAAACTAAACTCAGACAAGATAAAAACTCAGACACAATTTACCTAAAGATAGAAAAATTCGGACCAAACTAAACAGAAACTCAGACTCTTAACAACTATAAAAGGAAAAACTCGGACCAGGAGAAAAGCTCAGACTGAATTTGAAAACTCAGACAAGTTTCAAAACTCAGAAGGAACCAATCTTCGGAGTATCTCCCCAATGTGACTACACACTGGTTCAACAATACCCCGGAGACACAAACACAAAGTGTAAACCTCGGACCAAGCTTCCAAAGATCAAAACTCAGAATCTTTATCTCCTTCAATGCTCTGTATGAACAAGAACAAAAACCCCTGTAAAACCCAGATGAAGAAAACACTAAAAACTCACTAAACTACTCAAAATCCATCATCCAAACACTAGAAATGAATGAAGAATCATGAATAACACACAAAAACTCACTAAAATCTCACTAAACCCTATCAAAGTATGAACTAATCTCACCAAAACCTTCAAACTAAGAACACCTACAGTAGTATGAGCACACTGCTCTGATACCACTTGTAAGGCCTCCTAATCCAAGATCTCACTCAGCTAAAGCAACCAACAGGTGTGCGGAATCCACCTGATGATCAACCGCTGTAGATGAAACACAAGAATGCAAGGATTTGAGAGAGAAATCAAGAATACACTGAGTATTCTTGATGAAGATGAATGACGTCACTCACACAAAGCGCCGCCAGACAAAACACAATGATTAGGGCACAGAAATTCACACAGAAATCGTTACCTTGTCTATTCCATATTAAAGTATATATACAAGGTGAAACCCGGACTTTCAAGACTAACTAGAAAGCCCGGACAAACATAGAGCACAAAGCAAACACAGAGTTTTTGCCACAAAACTCAGACAAAGTCTAATCTATACAAAACTCAGACAAAGCAAAAACTCTGACTAACAAAAACTCTTCCAAACCTTGGACAAGTTTGTCCCTAGGAACTTCTTAGGGACAAGAGAAACTCTGACTAACAAAAACTCTTCCAAACCTTGGACAAGGTTGTCCCTAGGAACTTCTTAGGGACAAGAGTTCTCCCTAGGAACTTCTTAGGGACTAAGTTTAGACACTTGTTCAATAAAGACCCTAAATGTTGGAAGCCTTGCACTTATCACCCAAAAGTGCATTAACAGATACGAAATGTATCTCGATGAACGTGGTGTTAAAAGATTCAGGAAGATTCAACAGGAAGATGATCCAGAATACGTTCCTTCTGATTCTGAAGCGGAACGTTTAGAGAAAAGGAAAGCAGAAAAATCTGCAGAACATCAGAAGAAGAAGAAGAAAGCTCGAAGATACTTGAGTACCTCTGCTCGGGAATCTGTTCCTCAAGCACCAGTTCAAGAACCTCATGTGGTATCTTCAGCTCCTGAAACTCAAACAGTATCTCCTCAGGCTATTCCACAAAGATCAATGGCTGAAGCAATTAGAGCAACTACTTCTCAGCCTAGTGCTGACCGTCAAAGGATATTCTCGGAAATGTCTCAAGACGAGAAGAATAACTTTCTATTCATGCAACTTGAAGCGGCTGCAGATCGTATTCAGAGACAGACTGATTTCATTAAGATCACGAAAAATGATCAGATCAGTCATCATGTGGACATAGATCGGTTGAAGTCCGCTGTTGGCGAACAACAAGCTGTAATACAATGCCAACAAGCTGAGATTGATCAACTTAAAGCTGAAAACGTCCGTTTGAGAGCTGCAGACGAAAAGAGACAAAGAAGTAGCTCTATACTTCAATAGCTGGCTGAAGATCTTAAAATTAGATGTGACTACATGAAAGAGTGATACGACTCACGAAATACCACAATACTTGAGGGGGCTAAGAAGATAAACGCTGGCTATGAGTTTCTTCGAACTCGGGTTGCTACTCTGTGGGAGGATCGATGTAAGCAACAAGAAATCATGAAGAAAAAGGATGATGATCCTGAGGATCAAGGGAATCCTGATCCTTCTACTACATCACAGCAGCCGACTGCCGCTACATCTTCTGCAATTATTGTTGTTCAGCCACCAGCAGTTGAATCTACTCAAGGAACCTCTTCTGAAACAGCTGAAGAAGTACAACAGATTGAAGGTACATCTTATGTTTCTAGCAGTGCTGATCTTGCATTGCAGGTTATTCATCCATTCACTGGTGAATTGCTTGAAGAAGGTGAAATTGTCGAGGATCTCTCACATCAGCAATTAATTACTCTAAATGCAATGAGAGATATTGATGACGATGAGACTGAAAAGATGCCTAGTGAGCCGGAATCTACTAATGTTGAAAACATTGAGGAAATTGTCTTCGAGGGAAATGTGAAGAAGTCTTCGTATGTTCAACAAGACGGAACTGAGTTCGCCCCGTTTGATGAAGATTGGCTAAAGGAAAATGTAGAAAACATTGATGAACATCTAAAGAACCGTGATACATCAGAAAATGATGCCACGGATGCGTTCTCCGCGTGGCGCCAACGGTTCTTGTCAAAGGTTTCCAAGCCCGTGCCAGAGGCTGCTCAAGTTGACTACTTACGGTTTGAGAAAGCGAAGCCTAGTGGGCGAATCCTTCGATAAACCTATCCTTGTTTATCAAGAACACGGTAACGGGTGCGGAATCCCCGTGACGGTGCAAACCAAACAAAGTTTAAAATAAGAACACGCGTAACCAAAAGATTCAATATCTATTGATTAGGGATGAGTACAACCACAAACATATACGCACAATGTTTTAACGGACTCTCACTAAGTCTCTCTGTGCTCATCTCATCAGTTTCACACAGAAACTGTGAGGGGTATTTATACTAAAACAGACACAGACTATGACGAAATGCAAGGAGGACACGACGAAACAGCAAAGTCGACGAACCACTATCTGTTTCGTCGACATACATATTAATATCTTCATTTGTTCCATCGATTGTAGTATGAGCCCAACTAAAAGTCAAAGCCCATCATCAAGATTTTGGCCCAAATGTTGAGGTTACGGCCCAGATTACTTTCTGTTTAAATGTTTGCACAATTTCAACATAGGAAAAATCTGTGACATCACCATGACATCACAATGATGATGTCATGGATGGTGATGTCTAAACGGGAATGGCTTGCGGCGCTCTGTGCTTCGCGTGTCGAACTCTGGGGCGCACGACGGAGGAATGTGGTGACGTCGGGCTTGAGCCGAACCTAACTGTGTCGAAACCAAGTCGTACCGAGCTGAGTCGAACCGAGCCGAGTCGCGTCCACACAAAGTGTATCAACAATGTTCTTTGTGAAAATTGTCATTCCTTGGTTCCATCATTCACGAATAACCTGGTCTTTCATTACATGCATGTTGTGACATACTATCTTTTCGTGAAGATGTGTCTCCCACAAAGAAGTTGGTTCTTCGTGGGATGGTTGCAATAACAGACATACAGAACATAACATACAGAAGAGACAATACACTATCTACTAATGGTCTGTACATGCGCAGCTGTTTTACATCAAAAATAAACGTCGTACCGGGTCAAGATAGGGGGATATCTTGACCTCGGTCTTCACTTTGAAACGGAGCCGAACCGAAACGAGTCGCATCAACAACACTTCCATGCTAGAATATCAGAAAAAACTTCAATTGGCATTAAGAAAAACTACATTTTTCGTATTGATTTATTATCATTATATGTAAGATCCCTTTAAAATAAGTATATAAAATCAACAATGCTTGAAGAAGTTAATAATAAACTCTCGTCAAGTTAACACTGGCTTGGGAGGAGCCAACACAAATACATGCTAACAATAGCTGAGACCACATAGGAAGTTACCAATTAAGATTAACTTTCAACACTGTAGAAGCCATAAGGGTCTTGAGTTCAGTGTAGTTAGTCTCCGAACATTATTTACACATTTATATACCAACTAAGGGACAAGAGCGTTGGCATTTCTAAGCAGTGAAGATTACGAGTGCATACAGTTTTTATGTTTGTTTCACTGATCCAATAGATCTGAGTAAAAACCAGTCACACCAATTAAAAAGACTCACCATAAAATTATCCAGCCAGAAATACACAATCACAAGACTGGGTGGTTGTCATGATCATGAGATTTCCGATTCTGGTTGGTCAATTGAAAGATTAATGTGCCACATTTACACGATTTATTGTGGAAAGAGGGGTATTACACATAAGCTAATCCATTGTTTAAGTAAGTAATGAGGTGTTGATATTGCAACAGTTATTGTTGATGAATATTTCTTCAGATCTGTTGAGGAAGATGACCCATATTGGCAGCGGAATTTCTAGACTTCATTCCCTCCTCGTTCTCCATTATAATGTGCAGTGATAAATAACAAGAACAAAGAGTGTGTGTGTGGAGAAATTGAACAATCGAAAGGACAAATCAAAAATAGAAATGTCTTGGTGCCCTGCATACTTGCCGGTGCATTTGATTATATACATAGTGTTTTTGGCGGTTCCGGGATTTTGGCGGGTAACTGCTTATAACAGTTATTTAAAACCGAACTCCCGCTTATCCCTTGATCATCATACATACATATCATAAACTAATCCTAATAAGTGTTCCTAATTATAAATATATCCGAAACTTATAACAAATATAACATAACTTAGTTTAATAATTCTAACATAACCCCCCTTAAACTAGGTTATGTTTACGTGCTTGATCCATTACGCTTCGATTTGCTTCGTCCATAGCCCATTTTGCATAATTAAAGTTGAAGCGCTTTCTTCGCTTTCCTTTGCTCCAGTCGTCATCATCTACTCCAGCAAACAATACAACGGATTCCATTTCAACTGCATTTTGACTCCCAGTTCCTGCATCCTTGACCGATCCTGCATTCTTTAAACCTTCTTGAAGCATGCTTGAGGAAGTTCCTTCGTCCCGAATCATCCTCTTATCCTGCACACTCTGTTGTACATGTTTGAAGTTGTAATAATACTCTAAAACATCAAGGTATGCAGCGTATGTGGCTCTTATATAGTCACCGTCTTCATAGTTGAAACCCATGTCTTTTGCAATTGCTGGCCAAGTGTTTTCGGTTGTGACTGTTTGATAACCCCCATCCATGGCAACAAGTAAATATAGGCTAAGTAAATTAACCTTCCTCTTATATGAATCTACCGGTGGAACTTGCCTAGATCTTATTCCCATATAACTGTTAAGGAACCAGCGTACTAGTTCTTCAAATTTTGTATCAAGTATATGTTTATACTTGACAACAAAATCTCGATCATCAAGCAAATTCATGAAGGCTCGGCAGTCTTCAAACTCTCTAAATTCCATGGCATTAACTATCATGACACTCCAATCCGATTCTTGTGACGACAGATTGAGATCTTCGAAATAAGAATTCAAATATCGTTGTTTGAATTCTTCATCAAGAACGTTCTCCTCAATGATCTTTTGTTTTTCTTGCAAACCCAACTCTTCTTCCCGAGTCATCCCACTTGTTTCGTTAAATGAATTGTTCACCGGACATGAAAACATTGGATAAATTCTACAAGTATCACCGGCCTTCTTGACCGTGAATCCTTGTAACGTCAATTGGTCCAAACTCAATACGTTCCGATCGAGTTCCGGTGAATAAAAAACGCTTTGAATCCTCATGTTTTCATTTCCGTTTTTTATTTCTATCGATCCAACCCCCCTCGTGAAAAGAAAATTATGTTCCCCCGTGCGAGTATTCACCCCAATTATATGTTTGATTCGTTTGAATACATTTAAGTTTCCGGCAATATGATGTTTGAATACAGAACTTACGTACCAAATATCGTTCCATAATCCTCCTTCGGTACCAACGACGATCATCTCTTGATGACTGCCGATACTTCCATCTTGTTCCTGTATTCCTTCGTTTATTGCCTGCCTTATTAATTGTGTGGCTTCATCAGTTTCCTTCTTTTTGCACGCATGGATTTTGTGCCCCGGTTGACGGCAGTAATAGCATATCTTCTCCATTGGATTTCGGTTGTATCTTTTCTTTGCTTCATCCGTGCAGTGTTGACACGGGAGTAAAGTAGACGTTGGTTTGATTTCATTGAGTTTCATCTTTCCCGGCATCGCTCTGATACCACTATGTTGGGGAAATGACCCATATTGGCAGCGGAATTTCTAGACTTCATTCCCTCCTCGTTCTCCATTATAATGTGCAGTGATAAATAACAAGAACAAAGAGTGTGTGTGTGCAGAAATTGAACAATCGAAAGGACAAATCAAAAATAGAAATGTCTTGGTGCCCTGCATACTTGCCGGTGCATTTGATTATATACATAGTGTTTTTGGCGGTTCCGGGATTTTGGCGGGTAACTGCTTATAACAGTTATTTAAAACCGAACTCCCGCTTATCCCTTGATCATCATACATACATATCATAAACTAATCCTAATAAGTGTTCCTAATTATAAATATATCCGAAACTTATAACAAATATAACATAACTTAGTTTAATAATTCTAACAAGATCATCATAAGTTACCTAAATAGACACATATCCTTATGCCTGGCTTGCAAAGAGAAGAACTATCAAAATAATAATCTTGACTTCATTGGTTGTTTATGTAAATATCAGTTTTCACAACAAAAAATTAGCAAGCATATATTGCAACCAACAATTAACAAGGCAAGATTAGAAAGATTGATTAAAAGTACTCATAACTAGGAGAACTCCCACAAGTTTCCCACAAACGATAATTCCCACAAGTTTCTGACAAGATAACAAACAAACAAAAAACAACCCTAGATTTTCTCACAATCATTCGACAAAATAGCCACATCAGTTCACTTAGCTTTTTGAAAGATTAAGAAGATTTTTTGGCCAGATTTCTTCTCAGCTTAACAGCGCATTATAGCACAATTGTAGACAAAGTTATTACTACTTTTCCAGCCAATCCTCATCCACTGTGGTGGCCCTTCGCTAGGGACCCATGAATATATCTCTATATATCTATTCTGGGTATCTCTAGGACCACAAATGATGACGACACGATTCCCACATCCTCTAAATGCAATACCCCAACCATCCCTACTGTGTGCTATTTCAGGCAACCTTCCAATAGCAACCCATTCTTTGTTCTTCTTGCTATACATCTTCAGTTCCATTGCTGCACAATCAGCAGCATATAACTCATTGCTTGCCACTGCAAGCAGCGGCGGAGCCATTCGAGGTCCGCCACCACCAGTTGACATGTTGGGAATTTCAGTCCACTTTTGGGTATCCAGATCATACTCTTCTCCACATGTCAATGGATTTGAATCATTACTGCTAATCCCTCCTATTACATAAAACTTACCATCCATAAAGACCCCAGAACTCAATTTCCGTGGCTTAATCATACTAGGAAGTGTCTTCCAAGTCCCTGTCTCACTGTGGTAACTTTCTACCGCATCCATGATCTTTCCATTTCGATCCACACCACCTGCAAAGATTGCAATATTCTTAAAACTGGCCGACACAAGCAACCATCTGGGTTCATTCATTGGCAGCCCTTGTGACCATGAATTTGTTAATAAACTGTACTTGTAGATACCCGGACCTAGCATATCATTTCCTATAACCAGTAGGTCTGTGCCAACTGCCATGGACTCTTTATCCGAGAACTGGAAGCCTAAGTCAGTATCCATCATGGGTAGATTCATGCATTTCTCATTGACAGGATCAAAAGCATCCCACTTCAATGGGTCACAAGAAAAATAGACCCAATGTTCAATTACTTGATGAGTGCTTCTTAGCCTATAAAGTTCACCACTTCTAATGAGCTCACGAAAACTCCGGTTTAGTGACGCGATGCGAGCATAGTTGTATCTTGGCAGGGACATGAGACTTTTCATTGTGAGGTCACGACCGATGACATGGATCAACGAACTCATATCCAAACTGTTGGACATCCGGATCATTCTTTTCTCGTGCATAAGAATATGCAGATGCAGTGGAAGTTGTTACGAAACTTGCAGACATGTTTGTATATATATTCAGATCAGTAAGATGCAGAATATACGAGAGAGAGAACAGGAGAATGAAAGTGGACAATTTCGGAATAACAGAAACTGTCTTGATATCCGATCATATTGCTGGCAACAGGATTAAATACATATGAGTTTGGCGGGTATTTTTGTCGAGTAACTGTCCAGACAGTTATTTGAAATCATTTTCCCGCTTATCAACCGTTAATTACAGTCCATATCATCTAATAGTCATACACTTGTCATACGTTAATCTACTTATAAGTTTGAGATAAATAATAAAGATAATAAACATAAATAAGTTTAAATATTTCTAACATAACCCCTCTAAACTTGGTTATGTTTATGAGCCTCATTCATGACGCTTCGGTTGGCTTCCTCAACGGCCCATCTTGCTTGGTTAAAATTGAACCTTTTCCGTCTTTTCATGTGATGCCAGTCACCGTCTGTAATCCTGCAAAGAACGCAGCTTGTGTTGGCTCAACTTCCTGGTGCTCCTCTCCTGCAGTACCATTGCACCCTATATCTTCACTCCTTGTCTTCCTGTGGCTTCGTTGAGAGGAGTCAGCACCATCATTTATTACTTCCTTAACATGCACCTTCTCTTGGACCGCTTTGTATTTGTAGTAGTATTCCAGAACGTCTAGATACATTGCATATACGATCCTTATGTAGTCACCGTCTTTATATTCGAGCCCCAGATCCTTTGCAATGATCGGCCACATGTTTTCTGTAGTAACATTTCGATACCCCCCATCCTTTTCAACCAACATATATACACTCAATAGATCTGTCTTTCGTTGATCCATAGAGTAGGGTGGAATTGGTCTATGATTGATCCCTAAATATTCATTTAGAAACCATTGAACCATCTCTTCGAATTTCTTTTGTAGATCAATTCTATACTTGAACACGTATTCACGATCATCAAGCATATTGATCAGCGCCTTACAATCACCAAACTCATGAAATTCTAATGCTTTTAGAATCATTAGATTCCAATCAACTTCTGTTTCATCCGAAACATTTAATGTTTCGAAATACGAATTCAAGTAATCGTTTTTGAATTCGTCATCTATGCCACACATGTTTTGCAGCCTTTCTTTCTCTTTCATTCCCAGTTCCTCCTCTTTCGTCAGCCCGGTTATGTCACTTATTGAATTCACCACTGGAGATGAGAACATAGGGAAGATTTTGCATGAATCACCGGATCGACGAACCGTAAAACCTTGAAGTGTTAATTGTTCAAGGCTTAAAACGTTTCGATCTATGTCCGGTGAATAAAATACACTGGGAATTTGCAGTTTTTCATTCCCTGTTTTCATCTCCACTTGTCCCACTCCCCGAATAAAAAGAAAATTATTCATCCCTGATCTTGTCTCGACACCCATAATGTGTTTTACCCTTTTGAAAACATCAATATTTCCCACAAAATGATGATTGAAAGTTGGATTAACATACCAGATTTCATTCCATTGTCCACCGTCAGTTCCGGTGACAATCATCTCTTCACGGCAATGCACATCATCATTCTGCGATCTGATTCCAGCGTTAATTTCTTGTTTAATCAGTTGCATCTCTTCATCGTTTTCTTTGGCCTTACACATATAAATCTGATGTCCAGGCATGTGACAGTAGTAACATAACCTTTCACGCGGGACTCGACGTTTCTTCTCATTTTTTTCATCAGCACAGTGTTGACAAGGCATACATGTTGCAGTGGGCTTAATTTCTTCATTTAACATTGGAGTTGCTCTGATACCACTTTGTTGGACATCCGGATCATTCTTTTCTCGTGCATAAGAATATGCAGATGCAGCGGAAGTTGTTACGAAACTTGCAGACATGTTTGTATATATATTCAGATCAGTAAGATGCAGAATATACGAGAGAGAGAACAGGAGAATGAAAGTGGACAATTTCGGAATAACAGAAACTGTCTTGATATCCTATCATTTTGCCGGCAACAAGATTAAATACATATGAGTTTGGCGGTTATTTTTGGCGGGTAACTGTCCAGACAGTTATTTGAAATCATTTTCCGGCTTATCAACCGTTAATTACAGTCCATATCATCTAATAGTCATACACTTATCATACGTTAATCTACTTATAAGTTTGAGATAAATCATAAAGATAATAAACATAACTAAGTTTAAATATTTCTAACACGAACCTTGTTCCATTTCCTTGATCACCTACAAGATTACAGTCATATTAAGCACCTTGAGAATGCATATTATGATAACCGACACCATTTTAAGGAAACAACTAACGAACTTGTATAGTTACATAATAATAATCCACATCTATTCTATTTTAAAATTTAAGGTAACTATTAGGGTGCTTGTTTGTTGAACTCTAAAAATTAATAGTTTATATAACAGAAAAAAGACCAATGTACTTGCAAAAATTACATGGATAACAATTCTAAACCTTATAAATAATAAAATTCCCTTTTCTACCATACAGAATGTGATTTGATATATTCCTTGTAATTAATTTAACGGGAAACCCAAACAGTGAGTTGCAATAATGAAGGAATTTTTAACAACAAAATACAATCTTAAAGTATATAACTTTAATCAAAATTCGCCATTTCCATTAAAGAAGGAATTTTTAACAACAAAATACAATCTTAACTGATGCTAGATTATTGAATAAAAATAAAGGTTGGTATCGACGATGAAGTTTCAATGCCGGTGAGTTATTCAATAATGAAATTCATGTTCGGTGTTGATGTTTAAGTTTTAATGCGGATAAAGAGTTCACTACCTAGGTACAACTGTCACTGAAGAACAAATGTTCACAAGTAAAGATTTATGTCAGTTCCAAGTAGTGCACACACCATGTTCCAGTACAAGACAAGATTTTGAAGACAGATACCATCACAGGAACTTGTACTATGTTTTCCTTGTAACTAAAGAGAATAGTTTTTCATGACTCATTATGTTCGTTCTTATTGCTTCTAAAACCGTAGAATTAACAATTTAGATTGATTTTAGTTGTACAACCAAATTGCATGTTGGTGGAGAGCCCCCTAAGTATTGTAATAATCTCTAATGGGATGTGTGCTTGTAGTTATACTTTGATGCTTGAGGTGAAATGTTTTTATTATTGTGCTAATGATTAGTGTTCTTACTTTTCTCTACATGTTTAAGTGTATATTGATAAATGTGATTTCACATTTATTAGCAATCATGCTGTCCATGATGTTCTTGATTAAGCAAATCAGAAGACACATATGTACATGGTGATAAAAATCTAAACCATACAAAATGATATTGTAAATTATAAAATTCCTTTTTCTACCATACAAATTGTGATTTAGCGTATTGCTTGTAATTAATTTAATGAGCATGCTACAAGAATGCTTTGCAAGGAAATTTAAATCTAACTAATTAGAACTAGAACGGGCTAAGTTACCAAAATTAAGTGAGGACAAAATAGAGTAAATAAGATATAATCACAAAAACTTATACTTTGTTTTCCTGATAACTAATAGAATAGTTTTTCATGACACAATATGTTCTTAGGAACAATTGTTCTTATTGGTTTTAAAACCTTAGAATTAACAGTTTAGATTGATTCTAGTTGTACAACCAACTTGCATGTTGGTGTAGAGCCCCCTAAGTATTGTAATAATGTTTAATGAGATGTGTGCTTGTAGTTATGCAATTCCTATTGAGTGAAATATACTATGAGGCATAAAGTGAATTGTTTTTTTTTTCTTTTATTGTGTTATTAATTACTTTTTTATAGTTCTTTGTAAGTTTGAGTATATATTATAATGTGATTTCGCGGTTCATAGCAATCACGATTCTGTAAGTAAATCAGAAAGAAAGCACTCATATACTTGCAAAAGTTAATGGTAACAAATCCGTACAAAATTAGATTATAAAGTAAGAAATTCCTTTTTCTATGATACAAATTTTTATTTAGTGTATGGGATCTAGATAATTTACCGACCATGGCACAAAACAATGTGTTGCAAGGCAATTTATATCTATCTAATTGGAAATGAAACGCGCTAAGTTACATAAAGTGAGCACAAAATAGAGTAAATAAGAATGCCTCACTAAATAGAACTAACTCAAAATCCGCCATTTTTGTAGGTCCCGTTATCTAAGGATCGATAGCGAAAACCAAACCCTTGTTTATAACAAATAGGGTAACGGGTGCGGAATCCCCGTGACGGTGCAAACCAAACACAGTGTAAAACACACACGTAACCAAAGATTCAATATCTATTGATTAAGGATGAGAACGGATACAAACGTATACAAACAGTGTTTTACAGACTCTCTCAAAGTCTCGCAGCTCTCATCAGTTTCACACAGAAACTATGAGGGGTATTTATACTAGACAGACACAGACCAAGACCATGACGAAACACAAAAAGGCCTCGGCGAAACTCCAAAGTCGACGAAACCCTTTCTGTTTCGTCGACATACATGTTGAATCTAACTGTTTCGGCCCAAATGAAAGGTTTCTGCCCAAATGGAAGCTGATTGGCCCAAAGACAATGCATTACGTACATGAATTCTCTAAATTATGATTTGTTTAGTTTAGTTAACCTTGTGACATCATCATGATGATGACATGATGATGTGTAAACGGGATTGGTTCGTGGCTCTCCGTGCTTCGCGTGTCAAACTCTGGGGCGCACGACGGAGGAATGTCGTGACGTCAGGCTTGAGTCGGACCTAACCGTGTCGAAACCAAGTTGAACCGAATCAAGTCGAACCGAGCCGAGTCGCGTCCACAAAAGTGTACCAATAAACTCCCCCTTGGACGCTACTCGTGATGGTTCGTCTTCTGTGTCTTTCATGTCGGAGGATCTTCAAAGTCTTCACGCGTCGTAAGTAGAAAGTGTATCAACAAACTCCCTTTTTATTTAGGAAGTGTGTTAACAAACTCCCCCTTAAGATAAGCTCTCCTTTGAGTTATGCTCGTGAATCTTTTGATCTTCAATTCTTTAGATCCTTGTGGTGTTGATGAGTGATCAACTGCAACCCGATCATCTTGATCGTCTGATTGCATCAACGTCGTGTCTTCGCTTTACGGCTTGTCATCTGACACGTTCTATTCGCCTTTTGCTGATTCTGATGTCGCATCTGCACATACAAGAAATCTAAACACGTAATGAGAACAACGGTTTGGAATATAGACAAATTAAACAAACGACACATATGAGATCAAATCTCAATCAAACACCGGCCGACAACAGTTTGAAAGTTTAAAAATGTTCAGATTTAATCCTTTAACTTTCAAAACTTGTTAACTTGGACAGTTTATGAAGATGCAATTGTTTTCCGGCTTACAATCAGGATTTTGGGTAGGATAGACTCGAGTTCCAACATCGGTCAATCAAAAATAAACTAGAAGCAAAATCTTTTTGGCTTTTATAAAGTTTATATTAAAACACACCTAAAATCTTTTTGGAATTTTTCATTTTTCAAATGCAAAGACGGAAAGCAATAAATAAAAATTTACAGACATTCTTTTTGCGAGTTTCGAGGGTAAGAGAATCATATATCAGTGTACGGTCACGCCACAACGCTCTTGTTGTTCAATTAGTTAACATTTAGATAAGCATCCTGTAACAATTATCGGTATTGTTGTCCACTTAAGCTCAACTGATCAGATGTAATCATGGCGAGGGGATACGATTAGGTATGATTTATACTTACCGACCGGTGTTCATCCACACACGACACATTCCCGTATCAAGGTATGCACGAGGGTTCATCTTACCGGTGAGTATACCGTTTATCATCCGTCTGACCGTATAAAAGAATGTGAGATACTCACTTATTTTTTATTTGAAAACAAGCCCTATGTGATAGAATCACTTATTGATGAGGAGCTTGATTTTCATATGCATGAGGGCACAGGAGAAAGTCTATGAACAGGTCAGTACATAGTACAGCAGAGAGACGAACTTGACTCCCGGATAAATGTGATATATTATCACTTATTTTGGGACATGTGATTGTTGATCACTTATTGAGGTCGAATGCAATATGTACACGTGTGTATAGTATCATGGAAGATCTAGACTTGCGTCCCCGTTATTTTTCGGTTAAAGATACAACCATGATACCCAGATGATAAGCAGCGTAAAGACCGAATATCTCATAACCTCGACAATCTCTCAAACAAAATTTCGGTACTAAGACCATATGCCAATGAGTGTTTCCCACATGATCTTCAGTCGATTTAAGATTTATATCACCCTGCACACTTTAAAATGATTGTGAGCCTACTGATACATCTTATATAGAGCTGCTTGTCGTTTTTCATTTTAAGTTCAGTTTAAAGATGTTTCAACAGACCACTGATGTACTATCATTTTCTCTTTTTCTCGCCAGGAAACTCATTTTTGTTTTTCTATTGTTTTTGAGTTTTGAAATTTTTCGATGTTTTTGAATTTTTCAAATTTTGGATTTACTCCCCCTAAAATGGACAAACTATGATAAATTTTAAAAACACAAAGGTATTTACAAAAATGATTTATCGAATTTTGGAAAAATCAGTTGGCACGTCGGTAAGCGGTGCGGACCATGACAACATTGATGAGTTTGATATTGAAACGATCACGTGTGAGGTGATATTCGAGTTCAACGTGTCAGGTCAAAGAGTGCTGTACGAGATAATAATAATTCAAAAAGCAGCTTAAATATCGAGAAGTATAGGAGAGATTAGAAATTTAAATTGTATCCTGCAACTGCTTCGTGCATTGCAAGGAATCTGAGTGCTCTCCCAAACTAGACATCCACCCGGTGTGGATTTCAAAGTCGATTTTGTAGCTACTTCAATTAACCCGAGAAAACTCTTCACAGCAACAAGATCATAAACCTTTGGTTCCGGCTGGTCTTCCACATTGCACCAGCGAAGGTCTTTGTCTTTCTCTTTCAAAAGTTGTGTGCGGTTGTTCAATCCAAGCCAAGGCATCCACACACCCGGTTGGTTTTTTCAACAAACACATTTTCTTCAATTACACCGCGAAGAAATGTACACTGCACGTTCATCTTGTTGATTTTGAACTTCAGACGTGCTGCAGGTGCGTACATTATCACAAATTTGAATCTATCCTGGGGGCCCGATTAAAGCCATTAACAATCAAACTTTGGAATGATTTGCATTTTCTCGAAGTTATCAATTTCTTTCAACAGACAACTTTGTTTCCCTTTGCTTCTTCTCTCCATCAAAGGCAACAATTTCTTTTGTCGCCGATCTTGTGCATGAACATTCCACTATCAATAATCCTATGACTATTGAAAGTTCCTCCTGGAACATCCTGCACACTCACTCAGAGATTAGATGGAGAGGGGGACCCAAGCCTTAACAGACTTAGGTTGCCCATGTTCATCGACGTAAGTTATCTCAACTTCTCGATGATCTAGAACTGATGATGCTCCCCCTGAAACTTTATCCGTTTTAGGTCTCCAAGCTTGTTTCCGTTTACCAGATTGTGTATTATGTACAATTTCTGGTTTTAATGGTTGTGACAAACTAGGTTTCCTTTTAACAGATTTTACTTCAGTTTTTAAGGCCTTTTCTATTTTCTTAACATTTTGACGTCGTTGTTTCGTTTCTTGTTCTTTAATGGTACGTTTGTCATTTTTGGGTGAAACAGGACGACGTTGTGAGTGACCTTGTTCAGAGGGGGCTCTTTCAACAAAATTTGGTTTGGGCGAGTTTGTGCAGTCTTTAATGATGTGCCCAAACTTCCCACATTTGAAACAAGTACTCTTTTCAACAAATTTAGGAGATTCTGCTCTGATACCAATTGTAGGTCCCGTTATCTGAGGATCGATAACGAAAACCAAACCCTTGTTTATAACAAACACGGTAACGGGTGCGGAATCCCCGTGACGGTGCAAACCAAACACAGTGTAAAACACACGCGTAACCAAAGATTCAATATCTATTGATTAAGGATGAGAACCAAGATCAACTGATACCCACACAGTTTGACAGAATAACTTTCAAGGGTATGCTCTCATCTCTCAAAGTCTCACAGCTCTCATCAGTTTCACACAGAAACTCTGAGGGGTATTTATACTAGACAGACACAGACCATGACGAAACACAAAAAGGCCTTAGCGAAACTCCAAAGTCGACGAAACCCTTTCTGTTTCGTCGACATACATGTTGAATCTAACTGTTTCGGCCCAAATGAAAGGTTTCGGCCCAAATGGAAGCTGTTTGGCCCAAAGACAATGCATTACGTACATGAATTCTCTAAATTCTGATTTGTAAAGTTTAGTCAACCTTGTGACATCATCATGACATCATCATGATGATGTCATGATGATGTGTAAACGAGATTGGTTCGCGGCTCTCCGTGCTTCGCGTGTCGAACTCTGGGGTGCACGACGGGGGAATGTCGTGAAGTCGGGCTTGAGCAGGACCTAACCGTGTCGAAACCAAGTTGAACCGAACCAAGCCGAACAGAGCCGAGTCGCGTTCACAAAAGTGTACCAACAATTTTCATTATGAAATTTTCCACAATAAAATACAAATTTTAGTTGATGCTAGATTATCGAATAATATGGGTTGAATTTGAATATAAGAAACTTTTTTCTCAAAATATTTTAATATAACTATTTCTTTTTTCTTTATTAATTATATAGGATATAGAAAGAATGAGGAAAGTGTTGACCATTGTTTGTGCAAAGTTGTCACTCCTTTTCTTTGTCACGTGTATTTCAATTTAGCTTCTATATGTGCTTTTTCAATATTATATTTTGCATATGCATTAATGTATATGTTTTCCGGAAACCAAAAAAAAAAAAAAAAACACACAAAAAAAAACGATATAAGTTTTTCTTCAAATTTTGTTAGTTATTACTTTTTTTTTTGTTCAATACCTCACATTTTGTAAAAAGAAAAAAGTATAGGCACAAGAAAATATTTTAATTATAACTAAATGTGATATGTATAAATAAGTTATATAATCTTTGAACCAAGAGTTTTATTTTTTTCTAAATCGGCAATTAGGAACTAGTTGAATATATAAAGTATAATAACACCTTTATAGGTATAAAGCATAATAACACCTTTATAGGTCAAGGTAAGGACATAACAGAAGCACATTTTTTTATAATTTACTAGAACTATTGATATGCTTGATTGTTGATCTATAACAGAAGCTAAAATTCCGAAAAATGTTCTTCTAAACATTATTGAATAGTGAACCCGCCTTATAGAACTTCTCTGCCAAGCTCTGACAATGAATTTTGAGAATAAAGAATGGATTGAACTTAAATTTGAGAACTATGATAGTTTAATAAATTTATTTGAGATTATATAGGACTTAGAGAGAGAAATCAATTTGGAGAGAGAAAAAATACATTTAATTTTAGAGAGAGAAAAGATATCTAATATTTAGAGAGAGAAAAAGTATATAATAATTTAAAGAGAGAAACAGAACAATGTAACTCTTGTTTCAAATTTAGCAATCTCTTATTTATCATTTATCATGTGTTATTTATTTTTATTTTGAATATTAAATATGTAATATATATACACACATGGTACACACTAATAATATGTTTAGCCCTTAACTTTAATATTGTTTTCCTTTCTTATTTTTTATTATTTACTCTATTTTTTTCTTTTTCTTGCCTCTCACATTAATAAGTTTTTTTTAAGTTTCATTATATCCTTAAATATAATTTTCTTTCTTTATTTTTCAACTTTGGTTAATATAATTTTAATATTTATACGTGGTACGCTCCTAGTTAAAATTGAAAAGGCAGCTTTTATTCTTTTATTCTTTTATTCTTTTAGTCGACTTTCTGGTTACAGTAGATTTTTTAAGAATAAGAAAGGATTGAATTTAGATATGAAAATATGATAGATTAATATAATTATTTATTACGGAAATAATAGATAAAAATTGACAAAAACAATTATAGAATTTAGAGAGAGAAAATGCGTATTTAATTTTAAAAAGAAAAAGGCATATAATGTTTAGAGAGAGAAAAAATATATACGATTTAAAGAGATATATAAAAGTGTAACAGTTGCCTTAAATTTAGCGTTCTCTTATTTATCATGTGTCCATTATTTTATTTTTATTTTATACATCGACTTTTTTTAAGGAATAAATTACTTAATAGTAACCAAGTTTATTCAAAAGTTAAAGTTATTTTATACATCGACTTTTTTTTGAAGGAATAAATTACTTAATAGTAACCAAGTTTTTTCAAAAGTTCAAGCACGATCATTCAAAGTTTTTTTTTATTACTCTAAATTCACTTAACTTTACTATTTTTTTATAAATGTTTGTTTGTTTCTATATTAAGTAAAATACAAATGAAATATATATAAATCTCCGTTAATAATATGTGAAAATATTTTTTTTCAACTTGAAGTAGGAGATAATAGCCAAAAAGAAAAGGATTCCCTCAAAAAAAATTTAACAGCAAAGGGGCATAAATAGATACAAGACCCAACAAGAAAATCGTAGCCTAGGTCGAGAAACAAGAAACTACATCCATATAAAATTGGATTTTTAAGCCACTCAAACCAACTAGTGTCCACTTTATGGTTCCTATCCATGAACCACCAAAAAAAGAAACTAACAATAAAATAAAAATGCAATCTTAGTTGTTCTGCGTTCTCCAAAAAACCAACCTAAGTCACCTATAAAATTTTCCTTCAATACAACGAGTCCACAAAATTTGAAAAAATGCCCTTATCAAACAGAAGAGGCGAGAGCATATCCATCCACCTAGAAATCAATCTCCAAGTATTCACTACATTAGCACAATCTGTTAAAAATATGATCCAAAGTCTCCACATGATTAGAAAAACGAAGCCATGAAAAGATGGAATATCCAAAATGTTGTTGCTCAAATTAACTTTTGTAGGTAATCACTCCACTAGGATCCGCCATGCCATAATGTATAACTCCTCTAGGAACAAATCTATACAGACCTAGACCTATCGAATAATCCCCCACTAGAAGAATCGGGTCAATAAACTGGTGTGTGCCTCTGAGCATGAACTCATCTTAAAAATCAAGGCACCAAACCCATTAATTTGTCGACGATTCGATACCACCTTCCAAAGTCCTACACCAGTTCCATTTCCATCCAAACAATTTAATCCCTTTGATCATAAATAAAACAATCATTATAACGATTGAGATGAATAATCCATGGAATCTCTTAACTTCTTGAAGATCTCCGGCCCATGTGTTACGCTAGAATAAGGTCCATGCCATGTCGCCTACTTTTCCCCTATAGATGTAAAAGGTAAAATACATTTATCATTAACCAGAGAATATGATTTAACAATATGATTCTAGATTTAAGTGGCGGATCCACATGGAAATCACTCATCACTGTTGCCAATTGAACCTTAATATACACATTGGTATACCAAAAATGACAAAAAAATAAATAAATAAAGCATTTCTAAGCTGGTGGAGACTATGAATGCGCATGGACGGAACCAGGGGCCAAGAGGGTTCTTTGACCGCAACCACAGGAATCCATTGGATGACCCACTTAAATAAGTGATGTAGCGGGTAGAGAAAATAGCCTTTGGATGACCCACATAAATAAGTTATAGTTCTGCCACTAGAGTGTGTACAATTTTTATATTTGTTTCAGTGGACCAACATATCCGAGTATAAACCAATAATTTGAATAGACAGTCAAACCACTACAAAACCTGATCATGATCTGCAAACAATTATGATGAGCTAAGCAAGAGAATTTATACCACAATTCAATTATAAGATCTAATGCGTATTTGCCAATTGCATGATATAGTCTAGAAAATGAGTAAAACATCAGGTAATCCGTCGATGAAGTAATGCGGTGTTGAATCTACAACAGTTATTATTGATGGATATTTCTTCAAAACACCATAAGTTACCAAAATAATCACGTATCCTTGTACCTGGTTTGTAAATATCAGTCTTTACAACCAAAATTTACCAAGCATTTATTGCAACAAATCAGAAAAATAATAACAAGGTAAGATAAAGAACCTGGATTCATAGTACTCATAAAACTAAGACAAATTACTTAGATTTTTGAATCATTTAGAACAATTTTTACCAGTTTTCTTCTTAGCTTAACAGCTCAATATAGCACAATTGTAGACAAAGTTATTACAACTTTTCCGTCGCCACTGCAGTGGCCCTACATTAGGGACACGTGGATTTATCTCTATATATCTATCCCTGGTAACACTAGGGCCACAAATATGATGACGACACTGTCAGAAACTCAAGAATAACAACTGAAATTAAGCTTTATTGCACTCGAAATCACAATACAAATTATATAGTCATCACAGATTGACCAATACAATAATCGATGTGATGATGAAAAGATCTAACACTCTTACGAAATAACTTGCAAGAGGAAAAGAAAGATTTGTAGAGGAATGAACTGTGAGCGTGTAAAGAACAGGGGAGGCAGCTATCCATTTAATGGAGACCCAAAACACCACAAAAGGAAATAATTTTTGACAGCTAAATGATAGCCTTGAGAAGAGTAAATATCTTGACAACCTGGACACAAGAACCGAAGACTCTAGAAGGGGTTCCTTATGCAGCCAGCGACCCAAGCAGGGAGCCCAGCAACGAGACATGAAGCCCAGCAATGGCAGCCCAAAGAAAGATAAAAAAAAAAAACCTTGCAAAAGCAGAGAAGAAATTAAAAATATAACAAATATAACATAAATAACGAGTATTAAAACTGAGATATGTTAATGTCGTTAACACCCCCCCTCAGTTTTAATACTAAAAGGATTAGAGAGACATAAAAACTTACACATTTTTTGATGATCAGCTGGTTGAAGACCTTTAGTGAATAGATCTGCATACTGGTCCGAGGAGGAAACACCAATGGTTTTGACCATCCCAGAAGCGATTTTTTCACGAAGAAAAAACAAGTCGATTTCAAAATGTTTAGTTTTGTCATGAAAGACAGGATTTGCCGCTATGGACAGAGCAGCAGTACTATCACACTTTAACTCAACGGGCAACTCAATTTTAACTTGTAATTCTTGTAACACATTCACCAGCCACATTACCTCGCACAAAGCAGCACACATAGATCTGTATTCTGCTTCGGCAGAGGATCTAGATACAACACTTTGTTTTTTGCTTTTATAGGAGATTAAGGACTTTCCCAGAAATATACAAACTCCTGTAACAGATCTTCTACTATCAATGCACTTTGCCCAATCTGAGTCCGCAAAAGCGGATAGCTCAAAATTATCACCCTTTTTAAACATTAACCCAGCACCAGGTGCCCCTTTCAAATATCTCAACAACTTGAAAGCAATTTGAGAGTGAGCCGAGGTTGGCTTATGCATATATTGAGAAAGAAAGTGAACAGCATATGCTATGTCAGGTCCGGTATGGGATAGGTAAATTAGTTTTCCAACTAGCCTTTGATATTCATTAACATTAACAAAATTAGCTTCTTCTTTTTTTCACAGATTTGTAACAACGTAGTTTGGTTCAATAGGACATGAAGCGGGCTTACATCCACTCAAACCGAACTCATTTAGCAAGTCCATACAATACTTTCTAGGATAGACATATCCCTTCCTTAGTTTTAATAACTTCAATTCCCAGGAAAAATTTCAACAAACCCAAATCTTTGATTTTAAACTCACATTGAAGCAACTTTTTCACATTATCAATTTCTTGTTTCTTATTACCAGTTAAGATAATATCGTCCACATAAACTAACATAACAATGAAAACATTATTATTAGATTTGATAAACATAGAGTAGTCACCTTTTGACTGATAGAAAACAATTTTCAAAAGCGCATTCACAAGTTTTTCGTTCCACATTCGTGGAGCTTGTTTTAACCCATATAAAGATTTATTTAATTTGCAAACTTTATTATGATCATTCAAACCATCAGGTATAGACATGTACACTTCTTCTTTTAGATTTCCATAGAGAAAAGCATTATTAACATCTAGTTGATAAAGAGGCCAATCATTTTGAATAGACAAACTGATTATACATCTAATAGTTACCATTTTCACAACTAGTGAAAATGTTTCATCAAAGTCTACGCCTTCTCTTTGATTAAACTCTTTAGCAACTAGCCTAGCTTTATATCTTTCGACTTCTCCATTTGATTTATATTTAACCTTAAAGACCCACTTACGGCCTATAGGCTTTCTGCCTTTAGGGAGATCAACAATGGACCAAGTGTTACTTTCATGAAGAGCACTAAGTTCTTCATTCATTCATTGCATTAACCCAATTACTGTCCTTAACAGCTTCTTGATATGAACTAGGTTCAAGAATTTTATTAACATTAGAGGCAAAACACAAATTATCAGGAGACAAGTTAGTATAATTAACAACTCTCTCATAACCGAATTTAACCTTGCCTTCGACTAGATAGTCACCAAATTTTTTTGGAATAGACACGGACCTAGTTGATTTTCTAGTGGTGGTATGGGTACCCTCAGGAAGGTTTGATTCTTCATTGCTATTGCTGGACTCAACCCTCACAGGATTAGGTTCAGGTTCATCCACTTGTTGATTGCCAGCCATATCATTACCAGAGGATGACTGCTGAGTATCAACCTGAGGTGTTGATTCACTTGAACTACTTTGTTGCTGAGTCACGGTAGCTGAATCAGTTCTACCTTCTCATCATCATTGGGATTTATGTCACTTGAAGATTCATAAAGGTCGAAAAAGTTTAAATTATTTAAACATTTAGTGTTGTCAAGATCAGATACTGAAAATAACTTGGTTTTATAGGGAAAAACATTTTCATGAAAGCTGACATCCCTTGAGAAGGTAAATTTCTTTTGATCTAGACTCCAAACTTTGTAACCTTTTTTTAATTTAGAATACCCCATAAAGATACATTTTTCAGCTTTTTCATCAAGTTTATAAGGATTATTTAAAACAGTAAAAAAACATTAGCAACCAAAAATCTTCAAGTGACCAAGAGAAGGTTCAAAACCAAAAAGTATCTCATAAGGATAACACAGAAGATGGTGTCCTGTTAATTAAGTACCAAGCAATGAGAATACATTCAGGCCAGAATTTTAAAGGCACGCCTGACTGAAACAATAGAGCTCTAGCAACATTGAGTAAATGTCTGTGCTTCCTCTCAACAATAACATTTTGTTGAGGAGTGTAAGCACAAGATGTTTGGCGAATGATCCCATGTGAATTAACAAAGGTAGACATTTGAGAGTTAACAAATTCAGTTCCGTTATCACTCCTAAAAACCTTAATATTTACTTCAAATTGAGTTTTCACATGGTTATAAAAACTTTGAATGTTTTCAAAAACTTCAACTTTAGATTTCATCAGGTATACCCAAATGGACATGGAATAATCATCTACAATGGTGAGAAAATATTTGAATCCTTCTATGCTTGGGACCTTATAAGGACCCTGTTAATGCACTTTGGGTGATAAGTGCATGCCTTCCAATTGTTAGGGTCTTTATTGTATATGTCTTGAAACTTAGTCCAAGGTTTATCCTTGGACAATTTGTCCAAGTTTTTGTCTTGAAACTTAGTCCAAGGTTTATCCTTGGACAATTTGTCCAAGTTTTGGTCTAGACTTTTGTCATGGGTTTGTGTTTAGGCAAAAGCCAGGGTTTTAGGTAGTGTGGTTGTTGTCAGGGCTTCTAGTATGTCTTGGAGTCCGTGGTTTGTCTTGTATATATACCTTTATGTGGAATAGACAAGACGGCGATTCTGTGTGAAATTCTGTGCACCTTTCTAACCCTAATTATCGTGTGTGTGTTTTGTCTAGCGGCTACTGTGTGTGACGTCATTCATCTTCCTCATCAAGAATACTCTGTGTATTCTTGATTTTTCTCACAAATCTTTGCATTCTAGTGTTTCATCTTCAGTGGTTGATCATCAGGTGGATTCCGCACACCCGTTGGTTGCATTAGCTGAGTGAGATCTTGGATTAGGAGGCCTTACAAGTGGTATCAGAGCAGTGTGCTCATACTACTGTAGGTGTTTCTTAGTTTGAAGGTTTTTGTGAGAAAAGTTCAAACTTTGATAGGGTTTAGTGAGTGTTTGTTGAGTTTTTGTGATTTATTCTTGATTCATCATTCATTTCTTGTGATTTGGTGATGGATTTTGAGTAGTTTAGTGATTCTTAGTGTTGATCTTCATCTGGGTTTTACGGAGGTTTTGGTTTTTGTTCATACAGTGTGTTGAAGGTTGAAAAAGATTCTTAGTTTGATCTTTGGAAGGATTGTCCGTGCTTTAAAGTTTGTATTTGTGTTTGTGTTTCTGGGGTATTGAAGTGTGTGTGAAGTCACACTGGGAAATAATCCAGAAGCTTGTTTCTGAGCCTTGTCCGAGTTTTTCTTTACACCTTTACTTGGTCAGGGTTTGTAGGTCCGAATTTTAGAACCTCCATTAGGTCCGAGTTTTAGTGGAGTCTCCTTGTTAGTTTCAAATTAAGTTTGAGTTTTAAATCCATTTATTATAGGTCCGAGTTTTAGAACTTGAGAGGTCCGAGTTTTGAGTTTGTACCTTTTATTCCGAGTCTACCTTCTCTAGTTGATCCGAGTTTTTTTGTTAAAATTAGTTCGAGTTTGTTTGTTCATCAGTATTGTGTCCGAGTTTCCATAACCTTTGTGGGTCTGAGTTTTTTTAAAAAAAAGGTTCATTGTAGTCCGAGTTTTTTTTTAAAAAAAGGTTCATTGTAGTCCGAGTTTATTTTAAGGTGTTCGAGTTTTTAAATTGTCCGAGTTTAAGGTGTCCGAGTTTTTAAATTGTCCGAGTTTATATAACCATTGATCCGAGTTTTAGGTTTTCTTTTGATCCGAGTTTCTTATAAAGTTCAAGAAGTCCATATTTAAGCATAGAGTAAAGTAGTCTGAGTTTAATTCCTTAACAATGTAGTGTGGAATTTTTGTTTGTGTTCTATTTCAGGTTGTTATCTGGGTTTGCTCTTTGTTAAAGCCTCAGACATTTCACTCCATGTTTTCTCTCCGGGTTTGGACTTAGAAAACCTTCCCAGTGACAGTTTTTGCTTGGAAACCTACTGTTAATCTTTGTTTTTCTTTCACAGCTATTTTGAAATGGCAAACAACAATCTGACTGCAATGGTGCAAAACCTCAAGCACAATGTTGAGGTAGGGAGTAACGACAAACCTCCTTTGTTGATAAACGAGCTTGATTTTCCTGAGTGGAAGGAGCGTTTCGAAAGGTATGTAAGAGCGAAAGACATCAAGATCTGGTTGTGCATCGTTAAAGGATGTGGAGCTACTCCAGTAAGAACGTTAACGATTGATACTTACTTGGCACTCACCGACGACCAAAGAAAGTTTTATGATTGTGAAGAGAAAGCTATGTCAATGATTACAATGGCTATGATGCAATCTATACTTCATACTTTCCGTAAGAGATGTAACTCGAAGGAGTTGTGGGATAGCATGATCGAGCGCTATGAGGGAAATGCAATGTACAAGAAACGACGTCTCGAAAGATTGAAGACTCAATTCGTTGTGTTTAAAGCTTTAAGGAAAGAATCATTCGATGACACGGTGAACCAATTATATCATCTGTTGAGCGAACTTAATCGAAGTCAAGAAGGAATCTACACTGAATTTGAGAAAGTTGAGAAGTTTCTGAATTGCCTTCCCAGAGAATGGAATATGTACACCGCATTGATTAGAGAAAGTGTTCTCTACGAGGAGCTCATTGGAAGAAGTTGTACAAAAACTGAAGAGTTATGCTTGGAATATGGAAGATCAAGCATCTGATTTCGAGAAGATCCAAAATCCTCAGTTATATAAAGCTTCAAAACCGACGGATAAGGGTAGTAATGGAGTAACCGGTGTTGCCCTATATTCAGAGAATGAAGTTCCTGCAAGTGAACATGCCTTTATAAGCAACAATGTCAGTTCAAGTGAAACAACAAATTCCAATTAAGGAATGTACTCTTCCAGTGGAGCTCAGAAATCTCAAGCAACAAACTTGAACATTCCAAAGTTAGATGCAAGCTGCTTAAATTTGATAGAAGAAAACATGAGCCTTTTGGCGTCTTTCATGAATGCCTACGAGAACTTCTGTCTCGGAAAGTTCGTTGAACCGTCAAGTCTCGATGAGGACTTTGACCAGATAGATCAAGTAGAAATGGAAGAACTTGATCTACAGCTCAATATGGCACTCTTAGTCCGTAGAGCGAAGAAATTTCTATTATGAACAGGTAGGAAGTTCATAGGAGGTCAGACGAAGACTCGAATGGGAGTCGACATGTCAAAGGTGAAATGTACAACTGCGGCATCTACGGGCATTTCGCACGTGATTGTCAGAAGCCAAAAATGGAAAGATCTGACAGAGAAAGCAACTCTCAAGGAAACAATTCAAGACCTCACAAAAATGCATCAACTACTTCAAACTCAAGTGCTCGTCCAAGTGGTTCTAAAAATCTTACACCTTCGACAAACAATGCTATGGGGGCTCAACCTCTACAAAATGTGACTGAGCCTTACGGCTGGGGTTATGCATTGGAAGACATTTCAGGAGCTATTGTGTCACAAGCCTTTATAGCTAAAATTGTGAATGAAGAAGTGTGTGAAGAGGTTATCGAAGAGGCTAGCATTGAGGAACTTGCGGTTGTAGCTGAGGTTTTTTGGGAAGAGTTGGATTCGGGGAATGTTGTTGAGAATGAAGATAACTTGAATGAAGTGTCTGTTGAAAAATCTAACAAAACAGAAGATGGAGAAAAGGGAGAATGTTTTGAGTTCAACATCTCCACAGCCGAAATGCAGCAATTTGCGGATGCAGAAGCTATCTATTTGGAAGAAAACTCCATAGAAAATGAAGCATGTGCATTCATGGCTGGCATTGAGGAGCAGCTGAAGTGGGCTATCTATATTTGGTATATCGATAGTGGCTGTTCCAGACACATGACAGGAAATAAAGAGTTATTGAACAATTCTAAAAAATTCGTGGTGGTTATGTGAACTTTGCCGGTGAGAAGGGTGGATACATCACCGGTGAAGGTTCGGTGTCAAATGGAAAAATTACGCTGCATAAAGTGAACTACGTTGAAGAACTGAAGCATAACTTGATGCCGGTTTCTCAAATTTGTGATAACAAGTACACGATGTTGTTCATTGATAAAGCTTGCTTCGTTTTGGGGACTGAAGATCGTTTTGGGCTCCAAGGGTGAATAACACATATGTCATGGACATGCGCCCGTTGGTTAACTCGTCTGCTCCAGTGACATGTCTACTTTTGAAGGAGACTGAAGATCAATCGTATCTCTGGCATAGGAGAATTGGCCACGTGCATCTACGAGAAATGAACCACTTAGTGAAAAACAACTTAGTGTTGGGGGTTCATTTACGTAGTTTCAATATGCACAACAAATGTGAATCATGTGAAAAAGGAAAAATCAAACGAAAGCCTCACAAACCGAAAATTGTTAACTCAATCCAAAAACCACTTGAATTGCTTCACATGGATCTTTTCGGCCCAATCCATGTTGCTAGCATTGGTGGGATGTCTTATTGCCTAGTCGTCACGGACGATTTCTCACGATACTCGTGGGTATTTTTCTTAAAAACAAAGGACCAGACTGCTAGTATTTTAAGAGACTTGTTCAAACAACTTGAGAAAAATTATTCACTTCCTATTAAGAAAATCAGAAGTGACAACCGCATTGAGTTTAAAAATCATAATATGGATGAGTTATGTCGGGAAATGGGAATAGTTCATCAGTTCAGCGCTCCATATGTTCCTCAACCGAACGGAGTTGCAGAACGGAAGAATCGTATCCTAATTGAGGCGGCCCGAACTATGCTCTCTGAATCAAAATTGCCAATTTTCTTCTGGGCCGAGGCGGTAAACACTGCATGTTATGTGTTAAATCATGTGCTTACGGTCAAAAGAGAAGATAAAACGTGTTATGAATTGCTTGAAAACATGAATGTTGGTGCAGTCATCTGTCGTCTTCGTCTTAATATCGAGTCTCGGGTTCGTTGCGGTACGGAACAAGAATGATGTCACCATTCTTGATGATGACATCATCCTTGTGACATCATCACTACATCATCATATACAAGACAAATTGGGAATGGTCGAATTAGAACTCACCTATTGAAGATCCAATGAGAAGTTGCCATTTTATGGTCCAATGAGAAGTTAGGCATTTGGTGGTCCAATGAGAATGAGTCATAACCGTTTGTAATATATGCAATTTTATATTGGCCGTTTGAAATAGGTGGTCGTTTGAAGCCACCGTTTGAACAGTGATCGTTTGAATTCTTGTGACCGTTTGAGGAGTTTCAAACGGGCAGGGACTGTTACTATAAATAGGTTGTTGTCAATGTCATTTGTAACGGTCAGGCTAGTTGATACCGAAGTTCTGCCGGTATTTTCTCTCACTGTAAACGTTGTCAATTGAATATAAAAGAGGATTAAAGTGTATTTCAAGCTGTTTTCTAGTGCGTTTCTTAGTTTCCGCCTCTGAAACGTACGAGAGCTCTTCTGAACGACTCATTCAGGTCGAAACCGGTCCTATAAGTGGTATCAGAGCCCAGGACGAGGAGTTCTTGCCATATTCAGCTTGAAAATCTGTTTTTCTACACCTTCTTTCATAAAATCGATAAATTTTACGGCTGAAATCGGCTCAAAGTTTCACATTGTGTTCGGATTTGTCAATTAACAAAGCCTTAGAAATTTCAGACTGAAACTCGATCTAAAACTCCATAAAATATGTTATCCGTTTGAAATTGTTCGACAATTGCTGACGTCATAGATCTGTCCGTTTGAAAATTTCATCCTATCGTTTGAAACCTATGTCTTATCGTTTGAAAACATGGCTTCCGTTTGAAGCATAGTTTTGAAGGATATCCGTGGTATATATTTTAGTTTTATTTTATGAACCCGGTTCATATTAAATATGTGTTTATTTTGTCACAAGGATTTAGTCAAAACATTTTTGACAAAAGAGTGCATCTAGAAATAGGTTATTCAAAATAAACTTTAACTAGTTAAAAAAAATATATACACATTTTGGCAACGGAAGCGAATGTAACAAAATTAACATAAACACTTTTATACCAAGGATTACCCGTAATGGAACAAGGTCACCAACATGCAAACACGAAATAGAACATCAACCATAGGGGGTTTAGATATACCTTCGGTTAGTAAATAACCGGTTGAGACACCGAGGTTCAACGATCGAATGCTAGTTACACGAGCGAGAGATACGCGAATGTGAGCTGGGTCTCGGCGGTGGTGGCCGGCGACGGGCGGCGGCGACCGGCGGAGAGCGGCGGCGGCGGGCGGTGGTGACCGGTTTGGGTGTGTGAGTTGAGAGAGGTTTTTAATCTTCTCTTGCATCTTCCACCAAATACAAGACCCACTTATATAGAACATGGACATTCATGTATGTTAGCCAAGTGTCAATCATGCAAAATTGCATGTAATTCTATTGGCCAAAAAGGGTGGCAAAGTTGCATGTATTTCTATTGGCCAAAAAGGGTGGCAAGTGACAAGTGGCGGTGGGTGAGAATACCCGTGTCACCCGGCCCATGTACCCGTCTCTCCGTTCAATACCCGCGTATCGTTCGTAATTACCAGTTATTAGTTAAGTGGATTTTTAGTTCGTTGACCACGGTGTAACTCTTACGGGTCAAGACCCGGTCGGCAGCGTTGACTTATCGAACCGGACATAAATATCCAACAGCTCCCACTTGGACGGTCTCTGATAAGATCTCAACGCAGACAGCCAGCGGTGCTCTAGCTACACATGGCTGCCCCCAACAAGTCATGACACTTTAAAGTCACTAACCAAGGTATCTTCCCTTTAGCAATGGCTTGCTACTTGAAGACAATAGACTTATGGCAATCGTTGTCATCTATCCCTTCTGTAAAAGACATCAATTGAACAATGAGACATGGATCAGATTCAATCTCATATGGCGTTCAATCATTATCGTTCCCGTTCAAGAATCAAAGTGGTCCAATCAAACACACAGTAAGTTTGGGTAAGGCCTTACACTTCACCAGTTTGAATCAACGAGGGCGCCCAGATGTCTAACTGTTACATATAATGTAAGAGTACAGAATCCCATCTTGACTACATACAACTCCCACTGAACTTCAGAACCACTCCCAACCAATGCCTTTATGACTGGCAGTTACGCGACAGCGATTGACACTGATCAAAGAATAGTCTTTAGTAAACGGAAGTTCTAGTATGTATCTCAGGTCAGAGGATACTAAATGAGTATGCCCAAATCAAAACATCTTATGACTAAGATCCATGAAGATGATTTGATGCGAGTTACATCCAGCATCATTCATAATGAAGCCTGTGAATTTGGAAGTCAATTCCTTGAGTCCAAAATCAGAATAGTCTTAATTCAGAGTCGTTCCCACGAGTCTGATCGACTACGGATAATTTAGAATACAAGATTCACGGATTAAACGTATCAAAATCGAACACAGTTGTAGGATTCAAGAATTGCATTTAACTAGTAAATCAAAATGAATACAGGAATACAACTGTTTGATGTTCGTACATCCAAATACTAAATCAAAATATTTCACTAGCTAATCTAAGCCCAATAGCATCCATATGACGGTCATGTTTCTCTTGAGTCATTGGCTTAGTAAATGGGTCAGCTAAGTTTTGATCTGTGTCAATTTTGCTTATAACGATGTCTCCACGTTCCACAATCTCACGTATGTAGTGAAATTTTCTCAAAATGTGCTTGGCTTTGTGATGTGATCTAGGCTCCTTGGCTTGAGCAATAGCACCTTTGTTATCACAAAATATCTGGATGGGTTTCATGATACTTGGAACCACATCGAGATCGGTTATGAACTTCTTCATCCAAGCAGCTTCCTTTGCGGCATCTGATGCGGCAATGTACTCAGATTCCGTGGTAGAATCAGCTACAACACTCTGCTTGGAGCTTTTCCATGAGACAGCTCCTCCGTTGAGAGTGAACACGAAACCCGTTTGTGAGCGAGAGGTATCTCGATCAGTTTGAAAACTAGCATCAGTGTAACATTTTACAGTGAGTTCCTCATTGACTCCTCCAAATATCAAGAACATATCTTTTGTCCTTCTCAAGTACTTAAGGATGTTCTTAACTGCAGTCCAGTGGGCAACCCCAGGGTTCTGCTGGTAACGGCTGGTCATGCTCAAAGCATACGAGACGTCTGGTCGAGTACATACCATAGCATACATGATAGAACCAATCGCTGAAGCATATGGAACTCCTTCCATTTGCTTTATCTCTCGGTCCTCAGAGGGAGCTTGCGATTTGTCCAAAACGGTTCCTTTAGTCATTGGAACACCTCCTTTCTTGGAGTTTTCCATCTTGAAGCGTTTCATTACTTGATCTATGTATGTGCTCTGAGTTAGCCCAAGAAGTCGCTTAGATCTATTCCTATAGATCTTGATTCCTAGAATGTAAGCAGCTTCTCCAAGATCCTTCATTGCAAAACAAGATCCCAACCAATGTTTAATTTCCTTAAGCATGGGGATGTTGTTTCCAATGATCAATATATCATCCACATACAAGATGAGAAATGATATAGCACTCCCACTAGCCTTTCTGTAAACACAAGGTTCATCTTCGTTCTTGACAAAGCCAAACTCTTTGACTTTCTGGTCAAAACGAAGATTCCAGCTCCTCCGAGATGCTTGCTTGAGTCCATAAATGGACTTGTTTAGCTTGCATACCCTATTAGGATATTTTGGATCGATAAAACCGTCAGGTTGAACCATATAAACATCTTCGGAAAGATGTCCATTAAGAAAGGCGGTCTTAACATCCATTTGCCAAATTTCGTAATCATAGTACGCAGCTATGGCAAGTAATATCCTGATCGATTTGATCATAGCAACGGGTGAGAAGGTTTCATCATAGTCAATACCTTGAGTTTGAGTGAAACCTTTCGCTACTAGCCGTGCCTTATAGGTTTGTATATTTCCATGCATGTCAGTTTTTCTCTTGAAAACCCATTTGCTCCCTACTGCCCGAGATTCGGGGGGTAGCTCAACCAAGTCCCAGACTTGATTGTCACGCATGGATTGCATCTCGGCTTTCATGGCCTCTAGCCATTTCGCAGAATCTGGATTAGAAATAGCAGATTTGTAACTAGTAGGCTCGTCATCAGACTCGGCTACTGTCAGGACTTCAGAACCCTCAACATGCCAAAGGTATCTATCGGGTTCTTTACGAGTCCTGATGCTCCTGCGAAGGCTTGTGTTCGGGTCCGATTCGGTATCAACAATTTGTTGTGGTTCAGACGTTCCGACCTCGTCAACGGTTGCTTGTAGTCCTTGGACTTCTTCAAGATCTACTAAGTTACTTCCAGTTCCTCAACTAAGAAGTTCATCTTCAAGGAACCTTTTAGCCTTCCTTTTGATGGAAATCGTATTTGCATCAGGATGGTAGAAGTAATAACCGCATTGGTTATAGTATCCGACGAAAACAACCTTTTCGCCTCGAGGGTCGAGCTTGTCATCAGAGTCACTTGTGATGTAAGCATCACACCCCCATACTCTTAGGTAACTCAAATTCGGCTTATGCCCATGCCATATCTCATATGGAGTTTTGTTTACCTTTTTGGTGGGCGCTAGATTTACGAGTCGAGCAGCAGTCATAAGAGCAAAACCCCAAAAGGAGTGAGGTAAATTTGTTCTACACATCATCGATCGAATCATATTTAGTAAGGTTCGATTTCTCCTTTCACACACGCCATTAAGTTGGGGTGTGCCTGGTGGAGTGGGTTGTGAAACTATTCCACGTTCCTTTAGATGATCGAGAAATTCCAAGCTGAGGTATTCACCGCCTCGATCTGAGCGAAGCATTTTTAATCTTTCTATTAAGTTGGTTTTCAACTTCGTTTTGAAACTCTTTGAACTTTTCAAAAGTTTCATGCTTATGCTTCATGAGATAGACATAAGCATATCGACTATAGTCATCGATGAACGTAACGAAGTATCTCTCGTGATTCCTAGTCATGGTTCTAAAAGGACCACATACATCTGAGTGTATGAGTCCTAGTAGATCGCTAGCTCGTTCACCAACATGGGTGAAGGGATCCTTGGTGAGTTTGCCAGCTAAGCAAGACTCGCAATCATCAAATGAGTCCATTCCGGTGGATTCAAGAATCCCCTCAGATTGGAGCCATTTTACGCGTGCCTTGCTTATATGGCCAAGTCTACAATGCCATAGGAATGAATCACTAGTACCATTTTTCTGACATTTAGAAAGGTGATATATGTTACTGCTAGGCTGAACATTAATTTCATAGATACCGTTTCGAGGTTTAGCCTCAAAATAGTAAATACCATTTAGATAAGCAGAAATAGCAATACCATTAAAAACATATCTAAATCCTTGTTCATAAAGCAACGAAACTGAAATGATGTTTCTGGTTAAACCAGGTGCATAAAGACAATTGTTCAAAACAACGATAAGACCAGAAGGACATGTAAGATTAAATGTGCCAGTTGCCAGAACTGGGACTCTTTTCCCATCACCAACAATGAGCTCCATGTCTCCCGGCTTCAGTTTCTTCCACTTCTCAGGCTCCTGCAAGACATTAATGATGTGATAACCACACCCGGTATCAAATACCCATGTGTTGCTTGAAACAGTGAAAAGTTCGATAACATATATTAGAATACCTGAAGAAGTGCCTTCTCCATTAGCCTTCTTCACTTTGAGCTTGGCAAGATACTCGGGGCAGTTACGTTTCCAGTGCCCCATCTTGTTACACTCATAGCATTGCCGCTCTTCTGGAAGAGGGGCTTTCACAGCTTGCTTGCTCTTGTTGGTGGCAGGTTTGGCAGCAACAGGAGCCTTTCCTTTGTTTTTGCTGTTATAACTTTTCTTCTTTGTTTTGGGCTTTTTAACACCACCAGATCGAACCATTAACACTTGGCTTACTTTGTTGGAAATGTTCATCTCTGCCGTTTTGAGCATCCCATGTAGCTCTGGCACTGTCTTTACCCAGTCATTCATGTTAAAGTTCATAACAAATTGATCATAGTGACTGGAAAGAGAGTTGAGAATGAAGTCAACAGCCATCTCATCTTGAAGAGGATAACCAAGTTTGTTTAGTTGGTCGATGTAGCCTTTCATCTTGAGGACATGAGCACTAACTGAGGAACCCTCTTGCATTTTACAGCTTATGAGCTGTTTCATGGTGTCATAGCGTTCCTGACGGGCTTGTTTCTGAAACATGCCCTTGAGTTGTTCAATCATGTCGAAGGCATTCATGTCTTCCATATTCTTCTGAAGATCTGGAGACATGGTGGCTTGCATGAGGCAAGCAACTTCCATGGCATCTTCTTTATGTTTGTCGAAAGCCTTCTTCGCAACCACAGTGTTGTTTTCGGGTGCGGTTGGGATCGGGGTTTCCAAAACATAAAGCCTTTTTGCCATCTTGAGAACGATTCTCAAGTTGCGGTGCCACTCAAGAAAATTGGTGTTATTCAGCTTGTCTTTCTCAAGTATGGACTTGATAGCAAAAGAGGAGTTGTTTTCAGATGACATCTGTTAAGCAAAAATTATTTAATTAGTATTTTCAATGTATTTCCTTATTTAGTGAGGTGAGACGATAAGGAGCGAGAATCCGGTTAGAAGCTCTTTCTAAAGGCAGCTGGGGCATGCAACATTAGCAAGAGGTTCAAGCGGACTGACAACCATTGTCAATTGTGAGAAAAGCACAACTCCCGGGGTTTATGAGGCTGCGAGGACAATCTTTTGTCCTTGCATTGATACGTTTGGCCTCATCTATGCCACTTTTGTTCTCGAGACGGCTGGGGCACGCAACACGAGAAGAAAAGTAATAGTCGTCCTAAAACGGTCACATGTGGAAGGGCCGGATGTGTCGACGGAACCCTTGCACCTTGGAAGGATAAACTAGACACCAAGTGTCGTGCTGTGGCTCCAACACTGATGGTTCGCATTATGCCCCAAGTGTTACTAGTAGTAGGATGGCATAGACTATTGATTTTAATTTTTACCAAATAGGGTCGTTATAGTCGGTTTTAATCTAAATATTATATTTGCGACATAACCAAAAAGACCCTTTCACCTCTCGGGACAATTAGTTTTAGATAACCTATAAAACTAAGTTTGTCGCGACTTGGAATAACCAATTAAAGTTAATAGTGAAAACTATTAAGTTTATGAGTTTTAAAGATGTGAGAAAAAAAAAACATGTTATAAAACTCTAGTGGTTAAAAAAAAATTTATCCAAGTTGCTAGAACTTGCTTTTTCCGATTTCTTTTAAAAAAAAAAACTTTTAAGAATACATTTTGGTATTAAGTTGAAGTGTGATAACATTTATCAAAAGGCAACCATAATAGCAAAAATCAATATGTAAATCATATGGGCATGATTATGATCTTGCTAGAGCCAAGTAGCAAGATCAAAGGGGTCACGGTCACAAAACACAAAACAACCACAAGGATGGACTTGAGTGCATCTTGTTGTCTTGAGCGACTCCCACTAACTCCAAGACTCCTCTTGGCATTCGGTCTTGCTTCAGGTCTTCGGTTCAACAATGAACCTTATCTATTACAACTTTGAACCACAAAGCGGACCAAAGACAAAGAACCTTATCTATTACAACTTTGAACCACAAAGCGGGCCAAAACCATAAACTGAGCCGCAAAACGGGCCAAAACCATGAACAAAACCAAATATAAACACAACCACAAGGTCGGGCCCGATTTACATATTCAACACAACCAAAAAAAAATTTGTGCAATTTTGGTCAACAAAAAAAACTAACAACTAAAATATGACCAAAAATATATATAGGCCAAAGACAAAAATAAATCAAAAACTTTAGACTTTTAAAGTTTGTGATTTATTATTCCGGTAAAAAAAAAAAGACCGGTTTCGATTTGCATGTGGTGAGCATCGGCTCTGATACCACTGAAGGATATCCGTGGTATATATTTTAGTTTTATTTTATGAACCCGGTTCATATTAAATATGTGTTTATTTTGTCACAAGGATTTAGTCAAAACATTTTTGACAAAAGAGTGCATCTAGAAATAGGTTATTCAAAATAAACTTTAACTAGTTAAAAAAAAATATATACACATTTTGGCAACAGAAGCGAATGTAACAAAATTAACATAAACACTTTTATACCAAGGATTACCCGTAATGGAACAAGGTCACCAACATGCAAACACGAAATAGAACATCAACCATAGGGGGTTTAGATATACCTTCGGTTAGTAAATAACCGATTGAGACACCGAGGTTCAACGATCGAATGCTAGTTACACGAGCGAGAGATACGCGAATGTGAGCCGGGTCTCGGCGGTGGTGGCCGGCGGCGGGCGGCGGCGGGCGGCGGAGAGCGGCGGCGGCGGGCGGTGGTGACGGGTTTGGGTGTGTGAGTTGAGAGAGGTTTTTAATCTTCTCTTGCATCTTCCACCAAATACAAGACCCACTTATATAGAACATGGACATTCATGTATGTTAGCCAAGTGTCAATCATGCAAAATTGCATGTAATTCTATTGGCCAAAAAGGGTGGCAAAGTTGCATGTATTTCTATTGGCCAAAAAGGGTGGCAAGTGACAAGTGGCGGTGGGTGAGAATACCCGTGTCACCCGGCTCATGTATCCGTCTCTCCGTTCAATACCCGCGTATCGTTCGTAATTACCAGTTATTAGTTAAGTGGATTTTTAGTTCGTTGACCACGGTGTAACTCTTACGGATCAAGACCCGATCGGCAGCGTTGACTTATCGAACCGGACATAAATATCCAACAAGTTTGAAATCTGATCGCTTGAAATGTTCACCGTTTGAAAACTGATCCCATCGTTTGAAATTGACCATTACCGTTTGAAACTGGACATGATAGTTTAAATATGACATGACCGTTTGAAATATGCTTCCAGTTTGAAAGTGTTTTAATTTTCACGTGATTGTACATTGAGTTGTGTGAACCGTTTAAAAAAGTTTATTGATTTGTGTGAAACATTAAAAAGGATCATGTGAAAATTCTGAAGTGCATCGAGTCTTGTGAAATATTAATCGGAGTTGTCAGATATTTATGTGAAACAATTGTGATTGTTAAGCTTGGTGGTTATATTCGGCCAAATCCATTTTTATTGAATGTTTAAAAAGGTGTCGGTTCTTTAATTTCACATGTGAATCACTATAAGTTCATATGTGAATCAGAAGTGTTCAGCTCATGTGATTTGTTCTTTTAAACGGCTGCCTTATCTAAAATTTTTCAAGTGATTGATCCATATTGATACGATCCGACCCGGGTGTGCAACCCGACCCATGAAGACTTGGTTACAAAATGAAACACGCTTTTATTTTGCATGCATTTAGTCAAAGTCCACGTTTCCATTTAATGTTCGTGTAGTCATATTTTTAGTTCCATTTTCTGCATTATACTTCCACGTTCATTTTAACGGTTAGTTCATGCATTTCCCTATATATATTGTACTTGCATTTGAGAAGAAATTTTAGAGAAGAAAATTGTTAGCAAAATTTAGTCTTGTTCTTTATCTTTTTTCTTGGAGCCTAACCCACTCTACGGGTATCTATCTTGGGAGATTGACCATCTCGAATCGATCTCTATCATTTGGTGCTTTCATTCTCGAATTCACCTCCATCATGGCCTCAAAAACCATGTTGTTGCTCGACGAACTGTGGGCTACTATCGAGAAAAACCAACAACGCCTCGTCGAGTTCTGCGCGAGCCTCAGTCTACCTCCACCACCTCCACTCGCCGCCCGTCCACCACTCAAGGCGTTTGTTCCGCCACCCAAACCGTTTCCTCCAAAACCCCTCCTACACCAAATAAAATCATCTGCGTCCAAAAAACGCAGCCATCGTCACCACAAAACTACCCCAAAAACTGCGCCCAAACGAACCTATTCTACCGCACCAACCGCACCAAAACCAACCTCAAACGGCACCCATCGACACCCTAAACCAGCCCCCAAAACTGCACATTCACCTACCCAACATGCCACCCACAAAACCCGAGTCTCGCCATTGAACATCATAGAACCGAATGCCACCGTACGACGAGATTGGCGACCTCCATGGCACCAATCGAGCTGTTAAGTTACAACGAAGCCGAATGCAGCCGGAAGATATGAATGGCGGCCACCGTGGACATGTATTCCGTCCTTGAGGACAAGGACATTTTTCAGGGTGGGAGTATTGATACGATCCGACCCGGGTGTGCAACCCGACCCATGAAGACTTAGTTACAAAATGAAACACGCTTTTATTTTGCATGCATTTAGTCAAAGTCCACGTTTCCATTTAATGTTCGTGTAGTCATATTTTTAGTTCCATTTTTTGCATTATACTTCCACGTTCATTTTAACAGTTAGTTCATGCATTTCCCTATATATATTGTACTTGCATTTGAGAAGAAATTTTAGAGAAGAAAATTGTTAGCAAAATTTAGTCTTGTTCTTTATCTTTTTTCTTGGAGCCTAACCCACTCTACGGGTATCTATCTTGGGAGATTGACCATCTCGAATCGGTCTCTATCACATATCAGCGGCCCACTAAAAGTCAATGCAAATACAAAGTTGTCAGTTTATTGATAGTAAAGGTCCAATGACCGTGTAGTATTGCATGTGAGGGCATGGATGTATAGAAAACTTATTTGTACTAAGAAAACCTAGGAAACCCAATCTATGACCATTGATCAAGATCATCCAATGGCTCATAAAATTTGAAACCTTTTTGAATTAAATTAAATACATGATAAAGTCAATAAAGTTAGTTCAAGGGCATATGGGTAAAATTACATATGATATGATTACATTTGTCCAAAAGAAGTCAAAGTAAGTACAAACCATATATTAAAATATCTCTTTCTCTCTCTTCTTTAATTGTCACCATCACCATCAAACCATCATCATTCTTTCTCTTTCTTCTTTCTTCTTTTTGAGAATTCAAAATATCTCATTCTCTCTCTTCATTCTTCTTCTTCTTCTGTAAATTCACCATCATCATCATCATCATCCATTCTCTCTCTCTCTCCATGTTTCAAAATAAACACTAAGAACACATACAAGTGTGTGTGTGAGAGTTCAGGAGGTAGAGAGAGAGATTTAAGAGAGAAGTCTCGCCGGAGAAGAAGAAGTGACCACCACCATCATCATCATCATCATCATCATCCATTCGCCGGAGAAGAAGAAGTCTCGCCGGAGAAGAAGAAAAAGGTGCTACGGTGAATCGCGAAACAAGATAAAAACAAGGTGCGACGGTGAATCGAAATCCCTAGATATGAGAGCAACATTTCAGTTGTTATCATCCGGTAAAAGTCACCGGAAAATGGAAGAAAACAAGAAGCAAGTGCAGAAGCAGATTTGAAGATGAACATGAGAGAGAAGCAGATTTGAAGATGAACATGAGAGAGAAGCAGATTTAGAGAGAGGAACAACAATCTTCATCGTGTTCATCTCGAACACCAAGAACACACGCACAAGTATGTGAGAGAGAAGCATGTTTGAACCTAATTTACCTTGATTTTAGATAGAAAGACAACAATCTTCATCGTGTTCTCGAACACCAAGAACACACACACAAGTGTGTGAGAGAGAAGCAGGTTTGAACTAATTTACCTTGATTTTTTTTGTTAAGGTTGTTGTTAATATGTTTTTGTGTGCTCAAAGTGGTCTAGTAATGGTAAATGTTTAGTAGTTACAGGTTTTTGTTTTTTGTATTAAAATCATGTTTATGTAGTAATGATCTCGTTCATTTTATATATAAAAAGTAGTTCTTTTTGCTGCTACATATGTTGTAACAATGTTACACATGTTACTTATGTTAAAATCAGCCCTTTCTTGGACACAAAAGGAGCTACACATATGTAACACATGTTTGTAACGTGTGTTACACTAGAGGTTTTACTTAGTAACCTTTTTTTGTTAAGGCTGTTGTTAATATGTTTTTGTGTACACAAAATGGTCTACTAATGGGTAAATGTTTATATAGTTTACAGGTTTTTATTTTTGTATTAAAATCATTTTTATTTTTTTTGATATTATCAGTTGTTCTTAGCTTACAAGTTGAAATGTTGAAATGTAATTTTAAATGGGTTGAAATTTATTTTAAATGGGTTGTTAGTTGAAATGTCTTGCTAGCATAATTAGCTACATATGTTGTAATAATGTTACACGTGTTACCTATGTTAAAACCAGCCCTTTCTTGTACACAAAAAGGAGCTACACATATGTAACACATGTTTGTAACGTGTGTTACACTTAAGGGTAACACATCTAAAACAATTGTTGTGGGGAGTACAACTGTCCAGTCTAGAAAACAAAAACAAAAGCTATACGAGGTCAAACAAATACGAAAGGTTGTGCTAACATATGTTACATGTTTGTTTAGTGCTTGCAGCGAGGGAGTTGGTTCTACCGGATAGTAGTTGTTTGAAGTGTATGGTAACTGTTTACATATGTAACCTTTTTTTGGGTGGTTTTGCTTAGTTTTTTTTATGTGTGAAATGATGCAGATAAAAACTCAAAATTTTGGGAGTCTTCAAGTTCAGGGCATAATTGGGTAGAAGGTAACTAGTGTTAGTGATGTTACTACTATTGTTTTTTAATTAGTAAATTAAAAATACTGGACTGTAACTTGTGTTATTATGACTTGACCATAGCAGTTGCAGCCAAACGAGAAGGGATCTTGGCAGGAAGATGGAGAAACCGATGAAGAAGGGGAACAAGAAGTCGATGAAGGGCAGGTGGTGGGTACATTTGACGTTGTACAGAAGTTACCCTCTAGTGTAACACATGTTACAAACATGTGTTACATATGTTCAACCCCTTTGTTACCAAAAATCGGGGCTGCACATATGTAAGACATGTTTCTAACTTATGTTACACTAGAGGGTCGCACATGTATGATCATTTTTGGATCATTTGTATATATTTAAGTCTGTATAAACCTACAACATCGAAACCCCCAAAAAGGTTACACATGTTATGACAGAATGGGAAATGTGTAGCAGCGTTCAATACTGTTGTTTCACTCTATAGTGTGTAACATGTGTGACATGGCGTTTGTCAGCAAAACATATAACTTGTAAGGTGATACGGTTGTATCTTTAAAACATGTTTACCTATAAATACTTACATGTTACATGTTGTATCTTTAAAACATGTTTAAACTGGAAACTGGAAACACTTACAAAATATAAAGCAGAGTTACACAAGACGTAACATGTGTAAACTGGAAACACTTGTGTAACATTTCGGTGTAACACATGTTACGTGTTGTATCTTAAAAAACATGTTTACCTATAAGTACTTAAAAAATATAAAGCATAGTAGGAACACAAGTTTTAAGGATGTTACACACGTTGTAGAGAAGATGTTACATGTGCACACACAATTAACATGTGTAACATGGCGACAAGTGTCATGTGTGATCTTTTTTTGTTACCCTAGGGTGCTAAACGTATTACAACGTTCATAACGCACGTAAACTTATACTAACATCCATCCCTATGTCCACAGATGATCTAGAACATACTCCACATTACCATCTTTGCGAGTCTTCTAATGGCACTAAATTGTGGACACCGAATGTCAACGAGCAATATCATCCTGTTAATGTTAAATCATACGTCACACCGGAAGAACTTCTTGCCATGTATAAGACTTATGACCAATATGCTGGGTTCAATGTAAAAAATATACATTAATGCAGTTTTTGTATCTACTAATAACATTGTTAATAACAAATCTAGGTACATATGTAACATGAAGTGTATCGTTTGTCCCTTTAATTCGTTACGCTAGTCTCATATACTTATAGTTACATATATTACTTGTTTGTTCATTGATATGACATTTTGGATGACGTAATGTTGTTACATATGTAATTTTACTAAGTTTAAATTGACACCAAAGGGACTGACATATGTAACACATGTTTATAACATATGTTACACTATGGGGCAACAAATGTAACACATGTATAGCTATCTTACACATGTTACATATGGTCTTCACAACAACATCCATCTTCACAACACATAGCAGCCAACCAAAAAACACACCATCGTCACCATGAAAACTTGATGATGCGTTTTAATCCTTCGGCGGGCTTTGCTTCTTGATAACCAACTTCATCTTGAACACAAAACATCTTTTCACCTGTGAACAAAAACAAGTAAACAAGTGTTACAAAGTTGATGTTTAAAAAAAACTGTTTTCATCCATTTGCAATAGAGACGTGTAAGTAGGTAAAAACCTGCTGTAACACGTGTTACATTTGATGTATCTTTACGTTGAGGAGGGGATTATAAAAAGAAAATGCACGTCTGAGTAAAAAGTTGTAACACGTGTTACAATGGTTGTTTACAGAACTTTCAAATAAGTGACAAGCCGGACGATAGCCAGTGGTACAAATGGATGTTTTGAAAAATCTAACACGTGTTGCGTTGGATGTATCTTCAAGCTGAAGATGGGATTATAAAAAGGAAAATGCACGTAAACTTATACTAACATCCATCCCTATGTCCACAGATGATCTAGAACATACTCCACATTACCATCTTTACGAGTCTTCTAATGGCACTAAATTGTGGACACCGAATGTCAACGAGCAATATCATCCTATTAATGTTAAATCATATGTCACACTGAAAGAACTTCTTGCCATGTATAAGACTTATGACCAATAAGCTGGGTTCAATGTAAAAAATATACGTTAATGCAGTTTTTTTATCTACTAATAACATTGTTAATAACAACTCTAGGTACATATGTAACATGAAGTGTATCGTTTGTCCCTTTAATTCGTTACGCTAGTCTCATATACTTATAGTTACATATATTACTTGTTTGTTCATTGATATGACATTTTGGATGACGTAATGTTGTTACATATGTAATTTTACTAAGTTTAAATTGACACCAAAGGGACTGACATATGTAACATATGTTACACTATGGGGCAACAAATGTAACACATGTATAGCCATCTTACACATGTTACATATAGGTGTTACATGTGTTACAACGTCAAGGTTACACATGTTACATATAGTTGTTGCATCCCAAAAAAAATTGCCGTCACATCAACATCCGTATTCATCCAAAAATGGGCATACTAACAATGAAAATGAAAATAAAAATGAATTTTATATCAATAGTTGTAATGCTTCTAAAAAATGGTCTTCACAACAACATCCATCTTCACAACACATAGCAGCCAACCAAAAAACACACCATCGTCACCACGAAAACCTGATGATGCGTTGTAATCCTTCGGCGGGCTTCGCTTCTTGATAACCATCTTCATCTTGAACACAAAACATTTTTTCACATGTGAACAAAATAAGTACATCAATATTAGTTTCTATAGTTAAAACTTATTAATCTCCTATGTAACATGTGTAACGTGGCTATACATGTGTTACCTCTCTAGTGTAACACATGTTACAAACATGTGTTACATATGTGCAACCCCCCTTTGTGTCCAAAAAAGGGTTGGGGTAACTACAAGTAACTTGGGTAACGTTTACTACATATGTAGCTAATCATCCCACCAAAAAAACACGACTTTTTATTTGTAAAATAAACGAGATATTCCGAATAAATTATAAAGTTTATACATTTTAACATTTAACAACCAATCTTAAAAAAAACGTTTTAACATTTAAACTTACTATTACACTAAGTAAAAACCTTTTGTAACACGTAAAAAACCTAACACGTGTTGCATTAGATGTATCTTCAAGCTGAAGATGGGATTATAAAAGGAAAATGCACAACACTAAAAAAGTTGTAACACGTGTTACAACGGTTGTTTTAAGAACTTTCAAATAAACAAGTGTTGCAAAGTGGATGTTTTTAAAATAACTGTTTAAATCAACGTAATAGAGATGTGTAAGTAGGTAATTTTCTTTTATAACACGTGTTACATTGGATGTATCTTTACGTTGAGGATGGGATTATAAAAAGGAAAATGCACAGCTGAGTAAAAAGATGTAACACGTGTTACAACGGTTGTTCTAAGAACTTTCAAATAAACAAGTGTTACACCGTGGATGTTTTAAAAAAACTGTTTTCATCCATTTGTAATAGAGACGTGCAAGTAGGTAAAAACCTGTTGTAACACGTGTTACATATGTGCAGCCCCGATTTTTTGTAACAAAGAGGTTGAACATATGTAACACATGTTTGTAACATGTGTTACACTGGAGGGTAACTTCTGTACAACATCAAAGGTACCCACCACTTGCCCTTCATCGACTTCTTGTTCCCATTCTTCATCGGTTTCTCCATCTACCTTCTTTCGTTATCGTTCTGTTTCTTTATCGTTCTGCTTTCGCTTATTAGCCAGCCTACCCGTCACGGACCTGGTCATTCTCCTCACTCTTGCAAATACAACAGCCATAGTAAATACATAATAACACAAGTAATATTTCCGGAGTTATTTAACACAACAAACAGGTACGAGATAGGTAACACATGTTACCTGAAACTGTATTCTGCACCGAAACTACACAATCGTCAACAACTATCTTCTTTTCGTCAAGCAACGCCCTCACTACAAAGTGTTACCTGAAACTGTATTCTGCACCGAAACTACACAATCACACTCTCTGATGCACTCGGGACGTTGCATTTTTTCTGCACACACCTTTCCACCCTACGCCTTCACATTTTAACAAAAAATGCCCACATTCAGCTAATCCGACACTAAAAACACAATCTCAATACTAAATCTAACAACATTACCAAACCAAACCGCTTAAACAGAGAAAAAATAACATTTGAACAGTCCTAAACAAACAATAATCACAAATTAAAAAAGACTGAAAAAAAAACCAAAGAATCCAAACCAAATGACACCTAACCAAGTATAAAACCAGAGAATCCAAACCAAAATAAAACAAGAGAATCCAAAAAGACTGAACCATACTTGGACTGGATCACTAACCGGAAACCTGAACCGAGTCCCGATCTGCGGCTGACTCGAATCTGAACTGAGCTAAAATCAGAATCCCCACTCCGGTTGCCTGTAACACCGTCGTCGGCACCGACGGTTCGTCGGAGAACCTCCATCGCTGTAGACGAAGGCTTGTAATCAGAATCCCCACTCCGGTTGCCTGTAACACCGTCGTCGGCACCGACGGTTCGTCGGAGAACCTCCACCGCTGTAGACGACGGCTTGTCCGTCGTCCATCGTCGTCTTCTTCTCTCTCTTAAATCTCTCTCTCTACCTCATGAACTCTCTCACACACACTTGTGTGTGTTCTTGGTGTTTATTTTGAAACATGGAGAGAGAGAGAATGAATGATGATGATGATGGTGAATTTACAGAAGAAGAAGAAAGAGATAGAATGATATATTTTGAATTCTAAAAGAAGAAGAAAGAAGAAAGAGGGAGAATGAAATGATGGGTAATAAATGACTTGATGAGATGGGGGAGAGAGTGAAATGATGGCTTGAACAAATGACTAATTTGCCCTTTAAACATGTGTTTAAAGATATGATGTGGATCAATCTTGACCACACAATTCAGGTTTCCTAAGTTTTCTAGATTAAATGGGTTTTCCATAGATACTTACACTTGCATGTGATATATAAAAAAACAGTCACTTTAAAGTTCATATGTTGGCCATTGTTGTAAGTGCATGTGATAATAATAAGCGGTCCAATCTTTTGATAGTTTAGTGTATTGTTGCCACCCACTATAAAGTCAAACAGCGAATCATTTTATAAGATCATTCGGCCCAATCAGTCGTGTTTAGTTGTATCAACTGTTTGAGTTTTTGAGACCCATGTGATATGCATTATTGTTGTGTCAGCCCACTATTATGTCATCGGCCCAATTATAGAGTTTTGAAAGAATTTTTTTTTTGGTGAGCTTTATATATCAACATCAATTACAAAATTGTTATGTGTAAATCTCGGCTAAAGGTTTGATATTGTCCACATCAAATTCAATTTACACAAGTTCAGTCAGGTTGTTTGAAGTTTGGGTTCCTTAGATCACACGAGTTGTTCAATTTGCTTGAAAAAGTCATCTTTTCACTTGGAGTGGTTAAAATCATCTCCTGGTCGTACGAATTTCAGATCGTTTGAATTTTGTACAGATATTTGAAGTATTCATCAGAACATTTGAAAGTCAGTCAGTCTACACGAAAAAGGGTCAAGCTATTTGTATTTGATCCGAGTCATAGCTATCCGCACAGTGTGTCAACCTTCAATCCGCACAGAATATTCACCAGTTCGAGTACCAGTTTGTTTCTATTAATTGATAAATCTTTAAATTGATCATTTTGTTTGTGTGTTTTCCGGTATTTCCCGAAGCATCATCTGAGTTTTGAAACATGGCTGAAGAGTTCTACAATGCGTTCGCGACACCCGTTGCCCTTGTAACCACTGCTGAAGCGTTGTATAATGAGAATGAGACGGGAACTCATCAAAAACCACCGAAACTCATGCATATTGAAGATTTTCAGGGTTGGAAAAACCGATTCGAGAATTGGGTTCAAGCTTACAGATTCGACGCATGGTGTTCTTTACTGAAAGATTACGAGAAACCAAAGAATGAACGTGGTTTGGAAAAGGGTTTCAATGATTTTACTGAAGCTGATAAGTTGAAGTACACTAGTGAGAAGATGATGATCAGCATCCTTCAGCAAGCAGTTAAAGAAGACATCTTTGTCTTACTTCAACATAACGGAACAGCTAGATCCATCTGGGAGGCTTTGATTCAGAAATTCAGAGGGAGTGCTGACATGATCAAAAACAAGAAGGCATTATTGAAGAAATCATTCGATATGTTTACAGCTTTCGATCATGAAACTACGAAACAAACCATTGATAGGTATTGTCATCTAGTATTGGAAATGGGTAGGTTGGATATCAAGAAGGAGGACGATGAGTGGGTCGACAAACTAGCTGAGGCGTTACCACAGCACAAGTGGGTGTGACAACCCTCACAAAACCAGGTATCCGTACGACTTAATTTGCTATTAACTGTTGCCTAATTACTGTGCTTAACTGAGATTTCTGATAAACTGCTACTTGATTGTTGATACATGTACATGTCTGCATCATACTTTGATTTTTCCTGTCACTACATTATTTATTTACTGAACTCTAGTGACAAACTTGATGCACAAAAAGCACAGTAGCACTAAACGGATACACAGTGAACATGCTGATATAGCCAGCATCAGGCAGACACTGCCTCTAAAGGCCTGAATGAGCCAAAATTATTTTACTACACCATAGTGTGTGTAAGGATACAAGGGTTGTATGATTACGTCTCTAGGAATAAGATACAGAGATTGGATGTGCCTAAAACGTACTTTAAGCACGGAACACAGCACTTTTATTTACACACTAGCTTCTAGCTAATAAATAAAGTGCCAAAATATGAGGAATTATTCCTGACACTTTGCAGAATAAATTGTGTCGCTAAAAATATTATTTATGACGCTTAAAGGATATCTTAAGCACTTTAACGGATTACTATCCGACCGAACAACCGGACAATACCCGGAACATAAAAATATTGCCAAAATTAATATTGGTATTTTTCTGAGCCAGTTAGGGTCCCTGATTACCCTAACACCCGCTTTCTAATGCATTAAACAACTAACGGGGTTAGACCTCTCACTTAACGCACTTAACCAAACTGAACCGTAACTGAACGATTGGAAACGAACCGGATACCATTACATTCTAATGAAATCGGCCAACTAGTGGGACCCGGGGAGAGTACACCTTTGAATATTTAATTAGATTTCGCAAAGACCGAGACGACATTCTCTATAAATACCCTCACATCTCACACGCACAAACACACACACTTCACAAAACTCTCTCTCTCCCTCCCCCTTGCTCCCTCTCGGCCGAACCACACACCCACACCCAACCATTTTTCGGTTCTTGATTCACCCATTCCAAGTCCATACAAGTGTCGGGGATCACGTACAACGAAGCTTGGAACAAACGGAACGCCAAGGACCTCTACCGTTTGCTTTTATCCACGCAGTTTTCGACTAGAATCTTCCCTAGCCCCGAGCTAGAGGTATAATGTTTAAAACTCATTGTTAGTCTTGTCTAAAGTGGTTAAAAGGATATTTGTCGGTTGAATGTCGGTAACCCGCTAAAAGAAACTTTAAAGTCTACTAAAATGCGTATATCGTTGGATAAAAGCTCATAACGCGTGTAAATGTCGTAGTATTTGAATATGTTGGTTTTTATGGCCCGATCTATGATGTGGTGGCTCTCATCATCGTTTAACCCGACTTTGTTAGGATCACGTATCTTGACATACACTTGTTTCTTTGGTACAAGGGTTAAAAGGTGAAACTCCACCACACGGGAAACATGAACTTGTGTAAAAATGTTTTAACGTGAAAAATAGTATTTAAAACGAGCCGATCTACGTATGTACAAGTGGTATATTCGTAGGACCGGGTGTCGAGAAAATCATGTTTTATAAAAGTTGTTTAACATGTTAACAAATGTGATTTTTATAGTCTACAAGTGTATAAACACTTGTGAAACGAAAGATCCGACGAAATAACAATTTTTTATAAAAATTGTCGGAAGTTGTAAAGTGTGATTTGTTCCAAAAACGGGGTTTTTGCAAGACTAAACTATTTTATACCTAGATCCACTAAAAAAAAAACAACGAGATCTACGTAATAGTTTTTAGAAAAACTACAAGTTCATGTAATATTGCGATTTTACATACTTATCGACTAGTTTGAAGTATTGGAAATTGATTTGGTTGATTTGAAGAATTGTTCAAATGATTTTGTAAAAGAAAATGATACGCTTGAAAGCGTGGCCACCTCCAGTTACAGGGGAAACTCTGGCGAAATTTTCTAAAAATATAACACTTAGAATTATTTACAAGTATTAGACTACTTTGACATGTTTTCAAATATATTTCGCCATGACTTTATTTATAAATAATCGGAGGTGGGATTTTCACAAAACTAAACGTGATAAATATATATTCGGTAAATATATTTTGTCACAACACTGTTTATGATTATTTTGTGAAAATGTATAAATATTATTTTTAGAGTAAAAATAATATTTGCTAACTTGTCAAACCCAAAATAATACCAACGCTTATACGACAAGCATAAAAGCTACAACGGTAATTTCTATTACCACCTAATCATTAAAACGCAACTTACGCATTACGCGGAAATATTCACCGACACGTATGTTGTCAACGTATTATTTTGGAAAGTATTATGTAAAGAGAAAATATATTATTTTTGAGAAAAATAATTATATTTTGGAAAGAGAAATAAAATATATTAAGTGGGACTTAATGAGATAGTATAAATACACATGTATTTAAATCCCCCATCCTTGGGAAGGAAAGTAAAATACCAAGTATGTACACGAAACGGTTGTCTAACCGTCCCCTAAAAATATAAATTATAAAGCTAAGGCACGGCCATCCGTCTAATAGAATTAGCACCTGTAGGTCGTTGCACAGCTTCGGATATTCGGATTACTGGGTAGAGATACGCATTCACTGTGAGTTCATGTCCCCCTTTTCTCTAACTGTTTTCAGTTTACTTAACTGCGGGGGTGAAATACATGTTACTATGATTTACGAGTACTTTACAACGGTATGTTTAACGTAAGGAGGTGTTATACGATCATGTGAGTGAATAGGAACAACATGGGGCCATTAGTCCTCATGGAGGGACCGAGGGACAGGAGCGGTAGATCTATCTGGGTGTAGCGAGCCCAGCCCCCGGCCAAACTAGAAACGGACCGTGGGGTGACTTTGTCCACATACTTTGCCGTGGCATAAATCTGCTAGGTTTGAGTCTCCCTATTTGCACTACACATATGTCAGTGGCCTTGCAAACCATTGATGATCACAAGTCCTCTTACACTGCTACATACCACAACTATTTTTATACTCACAAAGGTTTTACATACTCACTTACGCATGAACTCGCTCAACATTATTGTTGATTTTTCAACTCACATGTATTTCAGGAAATTAAACGGATCTGGCACGGTATGGAACGTTTTCCGCTGCACTGGTCATGAAGTCATCAGGGTTTAGGGTTGTGTCTCTTACCTGGACAAGACACAATCCCTAAATCACGTTTATGTTTTGTTATAAGTTGTTATGTTTCTGAACAAGGTTATGGTTGCATGTTAAAAACAATGGTATTGTACTATGTTTTCAAAAACTTAATGGATGACTTGCATGGTTTTTAAATTCATATAGCTTTGTTATGATTAAGCTATGGTATTAAGAAGTCACACAAATTAACCACGCTTCCGCAAAGCCAGGGTGTGACAGCTTGGTATCAGAGCTCTGATCATAGCGAACTAGGATTCATTCTCGAGTCTAGACTATGATCACTAGGGCTCTCACGAAAACATTTTTCTGCATACCACTTAAGTCCAGATCCACAAACTTTTTACAAACAAATGTTGAGCACATATTATTCATTATTTTAGGCTCAGTCTGGGAGGCTGAGGATCAGGCTAGTGGGACTAGGAGTGTTGGCTAGTGGGACTAGGAGTGTTGGCTAGTGGGACTAGGAGTGTTGGCTAGTGGGACTAGGAATGTTGGCTAGTGAGACTAGGAAGGACAGTCTGAGAGGCTGGGAGGCTAGTGGGACTAGGTGGATTATGTGATTATTATCTGGTAACTTATGTGACTATTTGATTCACTGATTTTGTGCTTATTCTGTGTTATGTTACAGACCCATGGATTCACCAGCTACAGGTGGATCAGGTACCACTGGACCCCTACCGTTAGTGTCAGACGATGTTATGTCTTCGGAGCATGAGGTGCACACCTCAGACTATACTAGCACCGACGACGACGACTTCCAGCCGTTCGCGTTACCTGACGGCGCCGATGAGCACGCTGATGACCCCTTACCCTTCGCCTTACCCGAGGATGCCTATGAGCCCATTGATGGCGACCCTGCTGAGTACCTCCCTATTGTTGCGATTCCGGCACCGATTCCTCTTGCTGCTTACCCTGCTTATGAGCTTATGCCAGACGCCGATGCCGACGGCGACATCGAGCTTTACGAGGACGAGCCATTTGAGGACGAGGATCCTGACGTAGCTCCTCTACCTGCTGGCGATCTCTTGATGATAGCTGACGTTCCAGCTGGAGACTCGCCCATTCACTCACCAGTCCCGGACTCTTTAGAGTCTGTGGCATCTGTATCATCTCGTGGGGCGAGCGCGCAGCAGTTTATTCACGACTCAGACCCTGATCATGCGTCTTCAGCTGCCCCTATTCCGAGTTTCGCATTTGAGCATGATGATATCGAGGATTCTGACCCTGTTTTCCCTCCAGGATTTGATCCTGACCTTGATATCGAGTATATTCCTATGGATGAGCATATAGAGGACCCTGATGATCCTATCGGACCCATTGACCCAGATTTTGACTTTGACATGGCGTTCGACGACCCCGAGCCTGCCATAGCCCCAGAGCAGGCAGCTGCTTTTGACCCTTTACCTGAGCATGACCCTGTTCATGCTGATTTTCCTCTTGAGCCTGTTGATGTTGATCCCCCTGTAGGTGTTCCTGTGATCGAGGGCGATCATGTTGCTGCTGATCCCATTGTTCCTTTACCCGTAGGTGACATACCTGCTGATCCTGTTATTGATCCTGTCGATCCTGTTATTGCACCTGTTGACCCCGTTATTGCTCCTATCGATCCTTTACCCATCGAGCCCGAGCACGCTCTCTTTGCTGAGCACATGGATCCTCCAGATGAGGAGGCACAGCACGGGTGGATACCGGCGGACGAGGATGTTCCACCGTTTCCCCCACATCACACTGGCACACATCATACTGAGTTCTCTTTTCAGATCCCACCGTTTATTCCTCCAGCGGGGCCTGGAGAGGGCTCTTCAGCCCACCCTTTCGGTCATGTACCGACGACCATGCCATTCATGCCTCAGATAGCATCTATCCCATCTTCTGTTGCACCTATCGATCTTACCAGCACGCCATTACTTTGGTCATCTTCCTCACCCACAGATCCATACCACCCATTTCATTTGGGCCATACTATTGAGGATCTTTTGATGTCGTTTGTACACCAGCACGAGTCTCATTCACAGCGACTCCAGGAGCTCGAGAGAGCTCAGTTGTCTTTTGGTCCATATCTTGGTCAGACATCTTCGTCATTTCAGCCTTTTCGATCATTTCCTCCTGACATTGCTGCCCGACTTTCGACCCTGGAGCAGCAGGTTGCGTCCATGATCCGTACTCAGCAGGCGATGGAGGAGGACTGGTACCACTTACGTCGCTTACTTTTTGCTCACTTTCCCCCTCCCCCACCCCCATCCGCATAGGGCTCATTGGTACTGTAGTAGTAGGCGATGGTGAGACGACCGCGATTGTGACTGCACAGCTTTTTGGAGACCAGCCGACGATACAGATTTTTGTTGTTATTTGTTGATGTACTGGTTGTATGTGACACTGATGTGATGTTGTTTTGACAGGGGTGATGTAGCCCCTATTTGATTTATGATTGTATGATACAGTGACGTGCTGACACACTTGCTACACTTTATGGTCTCGATATATATAACAATCGCCGTATTCTCACCATATCTGTTTCACTTGATTGCTTATTTATGTGACATGGGATGTTGTGTAGATGATATTTGTGACATGGGATGTTGGGACATGGGATGTTGTGTGTGATATATTGATAACATGAGATGTTATATGCTATTACTATTACTATATACGTATGTTTATTATGGCCTAATCGACGTACGCATCTTTAGAAGATGGCACCAAGACGTCAACCGCAGCCGATGCCCACTACTCCTGAAGAACTACAGCAAGTCATTGCTGCCGCCATTGCTCAGTATGCTGCCTCGCAAGAAGGACCCAGCGGAAGCAACACGAACATCAACGGCAACCAAAATCCTCCACATGGTAAACCTAAGTCATTAAGACATACCATGGCATAAATGGATTCCTTTAGCAAATGCTAATGCCGTCCCTATGATATGATGTATGTGCAGGGTGCACCTACAAACAATTCTTGGACTGTAAGCCCATCAACTTCGACGGCACAGGAGGTGCTGTTGCTTTCGTTCGCTGGGCAGAGAAGACTGATTCCACCATCCGCATGAGCAAATGTGCGCTCGACCAGCAGGTCACTTACATCTCAGGGCTGTTTCTAGACGGAGCCCTATCTTGGTGGAACTTACAAGTGCAAACACTAGGCGAAGCTGCCGCCTACGCCCTGACTTGGGCCGAATTGAAAGAGCTTATGCGCAAGAAGTATTGTTCCCGTGCAGAAATTCAAAGGTTGGAGACTAAATTTTGGCACCTAAAGATGGATGGACCAAAGGTTGCAGAGTACGTCCAGAGATTTCATGACCTTTCTCAAGTGGTTCCTTACATGGTCACGCCTGAATACAAGCGAATTGAGCGCTTCATTTGGGGGTTAGCTCCCCAAATCATTAGCATGGTAACCTCCGCCAGACCGGCAACTATTACGGAAGCCATTGATTTGAGCGTGGCTCTCACTGAGGAGGCAATTCGTTTAAACAAGTTTGATGAAGTCAAGGCGAAGAAGACAGAGACTCACGTTGAGTCCTCAGGAGACAACAAAAGGAAGTTTTCAAACTTCAAACAAGGTGTCAGTACGGCAGTAAAGAAAGGAAAATCAGCTGGTAGTACCAAGAAAGGAAAAGGGTACCAGGGCACCCAGCCCAAATGCAACAACTGCCAACGCCACCATGCGGGCAATTGTAACGTGAAAGTTTGTGAATCTTGTGGAAAACCGGGCCACTCAAAGGAATCATGTTGGGCTAGTACAGGCCGAGGAGGCCAGGGAGGATATATGAATAGAAACGATAATCGTGGTGGTTTGGGAAATCGCCCACAAGGGAATAATCGAGGCTACAATGCAAATCAAGCCGGAACTGCCAATCAAAACAACCCGCCAGTTGGGGGCGGTGCAGGAAGTGGAAAAAGATTAGGATGTTTTCATTGCGGTGACGTTGGGCACTTCAAGAAGGATTGCCCAGGATTGAACCAAGCCCGTGGAAGGGTGTTCCAGATCGGTGCACAGGAAGCGCGCCAGGATCCCAACGTTGTTACTGGTACGTTCCCTGTAAATCAACGTTATGCATCTGTTCTGTTTGATACTGGTGCCGACTATAGCTTCGTATCACTAGAATTTAAGAATATACTTGGGCTAGCCGCTAATAAGTTAGACATTCCCTACGCAATCGAATTGGCTAATGGAAAGTTGGTAGAAGCCAATGATGTGATCAGAGGCTGTGTGATTGAATTAGGAGAACGCGAGTTTACTCTAGATCTACTACCAGTCCAGTTGGGAAGCCTCGACGTGGTGGTAGGGATGGATTGGTTAACGAGTAACAAGGCTGAGATAGTTTGTCACGAGAAGATTATTCGTATTCCGACCGACGATGGTGAGACCATTGTTGTTCATGGAGAAAAGCGTGAGACGCCGTTAAGGATGATTAGTTGCCTGAAAGCAAGAAAGTGCCTGAAGAAAGGATGTGTTGCTTTTCTAGCACACATTGTGGATAAGAAGGCTGCTGAGCCGAAGATCGTAGACATCCCTGTCGTGAGGGAATACCCAGAAGTCTTTCCAGAAGACTTGCCTGGCTTGCCACCTCAAAGGCAAGTGGAGTTCCGCATCGACTTAGTACCAGGCGCCGCGCCTGTGGCTAAGGCACCATACAGACTTGCTCCGTCTGAGATGCAGGAACTGTCGACGCAACTTCAAAAGTTGTTAGACAAGGGTTTTATCCGACCAAGCTTCTCGCCTTGGGGAGCTCCAGTTTTGTTTGTCAAGAAGAAGGACGGAAGTTTCCGCATGTGCATCGACTACAGAGAGTTGAACAAGCTAACGATCAAGAATAGGTATCCCCTGCCAAGAATTGATGATCTGTTCGACCAGCTTCAAGGTTCAAGCTTCTATTCAAAGATCGATCTTCGATCCGGATACCATCAACTTCGGATACAGGAGGAGAGTATCCCGACGACAGCTTTCAGAACTCGTTATGGACACTACGAGTTTCTCGTTATGCCGTTTGGTTTGACAAACGCGCCTGCAGTGTTCATGGATTTGATGAACCGAGTTTGTAAGCCGTACTTGGATAAGTTCGTGATCGTATTCATCGACGACATCCTGATTTACTCAAGGACGAAGGCTGAGCACGAGCAACATCTTAGAGCTATTCTGGAGCTGCTAAAGAAAGAACAGCTGTACGCCAAGTTCTCTAAGTGTGAGTTTTGGCTAAGAGAAGTGCAGTTTCTTGGGCACGTGGTGAGTGGAGATGGAATCCACGTGGATCCAACCAAGATCGAGGCGATCAAAGATTGGGAAACGCCAAAGACGCCAACCGAGATTCGGCAATTCTTGGGTTTGGCTGGCTACTATCGAAGGTTCATCGAGGATTTCTCGAAAATCGCTCAACCTTTGACGCTCCTCACGCAAAAAGATAAGAAGTTTGATTGGGGAATCAAACAGGATGAAGCGTTTCAAGTGTTGAAGGACAAGCTTTGTAACGCGCCAATCTTAGCTCTACCGGAAGGTACCGACGATTTTGTGGTACATTGCGACGCATCGCGTCAAGGATTGGGTTGCGTGTTGATGCAACGTCAAAAGGTTATCGCCTACGCATCACGCCAACTGAAGGTGCACGAAAAGAACTATACCACTCACGATTTAGAGCTAGGCGCAGTGGTTTTTGCACTAAAGATCTGGAGACACTACCTGTATGGTACGAAGTGCACAATCTTCACAGATCACAAGAGCCTCCAGCATATATTCAACCAGAAGGAGTTGAATATGAGGCAAAGACGATGGGTTGAATTATTGAACGATTACGACTGCGAGATCAAGTATCACCCAGGGAAGGCGAATGTAGTCGCCGATGCCTTAAGTCGTAAGGAAAGGATCAAGCCCCTAAGGGTTAGGGCTATGGAAATGATAATCCAAACCGATCTCTCCTCGCGCGTTCGTGCAGCGCAGAAAGAAGCTCTCAAGGAGGAGAACCTTGAGAAGGAGTATCTCCGTGGGATGGAGAAGATATTGGTGCCAAACGAGGAAGGAACATTATGTTTTGAGAAAAGGATTTGGGTTCCTCTATTTGGTGAATTAAGGGAAGTTATTTTCGATGAAGCGCACAAGTCACGGTACTCTATCCACCCTGGATCGGATAAGATGTATCAAGATCTCAAAAATTACTATTGGTGGCCTAGGATGAAAGGCGACGTTGCTATTTACGTGAGCAAATGTTTAACGTGCGCTAAGGTCAAGGCGGAATACCAGAAGCCCTCGGGACTTCTGCAACAACCTGAGATTCCCAAGTGGAAATGGGAACAAATCTCAATGGATTTTGTTACAAAACTGCCAAGAACGCCAAGAGGCCATGATATGATTTGGGTGATTGTTGACCGCCTAACAAAGTCCGCACACTTTCTGCCAATCAAGGAGAAGGACAGTACTAGTAAACTTGCGGAAATTTACTTAAGAGAGATCGTAGCACGACATGGAGTACCCCTCTCAATCATCTCTGATAGAGACGGAAGGTTTGTGTCAAGGATATGGCAATCCTTCTAAGAAGCTTTTGGCTCACAATTGAATCTGAGCACAGCGTTCCATCCGCAAACTGACGGCCAGAGCGAGCGAACGATACAGACTTTGGAAGACATGCTGAGAGCATGTGCTATGGATTTGGGCGGTAGCTGGGATAAGCACTTACCTTTGGTCGAACTCTCATACAACAACAGCTACCACACCAGTATTGGTGTCGCACCTTTTGAAGCCCTTTACGGACGCAAGTGTCGATCACCACTATGTTGGGCTGACGCAGGTGATAGGCAGCTTGCCGGTCCCGAAATCGTCCAAGAGACGACAGACAAGATTGCGCAGATTCTTAAACGCATTGAAGCCGCTCGCCACAGACAAAAAGCCTACGCGGATCCAAACCGAAAGCATGTGGATTTTCAAGTTGGAGAGATGGTGTTATTGAAAGTATCACCCTGGAAGGGTGTGGCACGCTTTGGGAAGCGTGGGAAGTTAAATCCACGCTACATTGGTCCTTTCAAAATTCTAGAAAGAATTGGAACCGTAGCATACAAGTTGGACCTACCTGCTGAGCTAAATGGTGTTCTCGATACATTTCATGTATCCAATTTAAAGAAGAGTCCAACTCAAGTTGACGTTGCCATTCCTATCGACGAGATTCATGTTGACGACACGCTCCACTTCGTAGAAGCACCTGTCGAGGTCACAGACTGGAAAGTTAACAGGACCCGCCGGAGTAGTGTCAAACTCGTCAAGGTTCGCTGGAATGCCAGACATGGTCCTGAATACACCTGGGAGCGTGAGGACCGGATGAGAGAGAAATACCCCCACCTATTTCCTAAAAACTCTGCATCTACAAGCAGAACTTAAATTTCGGGACGAAATTTATTTAACGGGGGGAGAATGTGACAACCCTCACAAAACCAGGTATCCGTACGACTTAATTTGCTATTAACTGTTGCCTAATTACTGTGCTTAACTGAGATTTCTGATAAACTGCTACTTGATTGTTGATACATGTACATGTCTGCATCATACTTTGATTTTTCCTGTCACTACATTATTTATTTACTGAACTCTAGTGACAAACTTGATGCACAAAAAGCACAGTAGCACTAAACGGATACACAGTGAACATGCTGATATAGCCAGCATCAGGCAGACACTGCCTCTAAAGGCCTGAATGAGCCAAAATTATTTTACTACACCATAGTGTGTGTAAGGATACAAGGGTTGTATGATTACGTCTCTAGGAATAAGATACAGAGATTGGATGTGCCTAAAACGTACTTTAAGCACGGAACACAGCACTTTTATTTACACACTAGCTTCTAGCTAATAAATAAAGTGCCAAAATATGAGGAATTATTCCTGACACTTTGCAGAATAAATTGTGTCGCTAAAAATATTATTTATGACGCTTAAAGGATATCTTAAGCACTTTAACGGATTACTATCCGACCGAACAACCGGACAATACCCGGAACATAAAAATATTGCCAAAATTAATATTGGTATTTTTTCTGAGCCAGTTAGGGTCCCTGATTACCCTAACACCCGCTTTCTAATGCATTAAACAACTAACGGGGTTAGACCTCTCACTTAACGCACTTAACCAAACTGAACCGTAACTGAACGATTGGAAACGAACCGGATACCATTACATTCTAATGAAATCGGCCAACTAGTGGGACCCGGGGAGAGTACACCTTTGAATATTTAATTAGATTTCGCAAAGACCGAGACGACATTCTCTATAAATACCCTCACATCTCACACGCACAAACACACACACTTCACAAAACTCTCTCTCTCCCTCCCCCTTGCTCCCTCTCGGCCGAACCACACACCCACACCCAACCATTTTTCGGTTCTTGATTCACCCATTCCAAGTCCATACAAGTGTCGGGGATCACGTACAACGAAGCTTGGAACAAACGGAACGCCAAGGACCTCTACCGTTTGCTTTTATCCACGCAGTTTTCGACTAGAATCTTCCCTAGCCCCGAGCTAGAGGTATAATGTTTAAAACTCATTGTTAGTCTTGTCTAAAGTGGTTAAAAGGATATTTGTCGGTTGAATGTCGGTAACCCGCTAAAAGAAACTTTAAAGTCTACTAAAATGCGTATATCGTTGGATAAAAGCTCATAACGCGTGTAAATGTCGTAGTATTTGAATATGTTGGTTTTTATGGCCCGATCTATGATGTGGTGGCTCTCATCATCGTTTAACCCGACTTTGTTAGGATCACGTATCTTGACATACACTTGTTTCTTTGGTACAAGGGTTAAAAGGTGAAACTCCACCACACGGGAAACATGAACTTGTGTAAAAATGTTTTAACGTGAAAAATAGTATTTAAAACGAGCCGATCTACGTATGTACAAGTGGTATATTCGTAGGACCGGGTGTCGAGAAAATCATGTTTTATAAAAGTTGTTTAACATGTTAACAAATGTGATTTTTATAGTCTACAAGTGTATAAACACTTGTGAAACGAAAGATCCGACGAAATAACAATTTTTTATAAAAATTGTCGGAAGTTGTAAAGTGTGATTTGTTCCAAAAACGGGGTTTTTGCAAGACTAAACTATTTTATACCTAGATCCACTAAAAAAAAAACAACGAGATCTACGTAATAGTTTTTAGAAAAACTACAAGTTCATGTAATATTGCGATTTTACATACTTATCGACTAGTTTGAAGTATTGGAAATTGATTTGGTTGATTTGAAGAATTGTTCAAATGATTTTGTAAAAGAAAATGATACGCTTGAAAGCGTGGCCACCTCCAGTTACAGGGGAAACTCTGGCGAAATTTTCTAAAAATATAACACTTAGAATTATTTACAAGTATTAGACTACTTTGACATGTTTTCAAATATATTTCGCCATGACTTTATTTATAAATAATCGGAGGTGGGATTTTCACAAAACTAAACGTGATAAATATATATTCGGTAAATATATTTTGTCACAACACTGTTTATGATTATTTTGTGAAAATGTATAAATATTATTTTTAGAGTAAAAATAATATTTGCTAACTTGTCAAACCCAAAATAATACCAACGCTTATACGACAAGCATAAAAGCTACAACGGTAATTTCTATTACCACCTAATCATTAAAACGCAACTTACGCATTACGCGGAAATATTCACCGACACGTATGTTGTCAACGTATTATTTTGGAAAGTATTATGTAAAGAGAAAATATATTATTTTTGAGAAAAATAATTATATTTTGGAAAGAGAAATAAAATATATTAAGTGGGACTTAATGAGATAGTATAAATACACATGTATTTAAATCCCCCATCCTTGGGAAGGAAAGTAAAATACCAAGTATGTACACGAAACGGTTGTCTAACCGTCCCCTAAAAATATAAATTATAAAGCTAAGGCACGGCCATCCGTCTAATAGAATTAGCACCTGTAGGTCGTTGCACAGCTTCGGATATTCGGATTACTGGGTAGAGATACGCATTCACTGTGAGTTCATGTCCCCCTTTTCTCTAACTGTTTTCAGTTTACTTAACTGCGGGGGTGAAATACATGTTACTATGATTTACGAGTACTTTACAACGGTATGTTTAACGTAAGGAGGTGTTATACGATCATGTGAGTGAATAGGAACAACATGGGGCCATTAGTCCTCATGGAGGGACCGAGGGACAGGAGCGGTAGATCTATCTGGGTGTAGCGAGCCCAGCCCCCGGCCAAACTAGAAACGGACCGTGGGGTGACTTTGTCCACATACTTTGCCGTGGCATAAATCTGCTAGGTTTGAGTCTCCCTATTTGCACTACACATATGTCAGTGGCCTTGCAAACCATTGATGATCACAAGTCCTCTTACACTGCTACATACCACAACTATTTTTATACTCACAAAGGTTTTACATACTCACTTACGCATGAACTCGCTCAACATTATTGTTGATTTTTCAACTCACATGTATTTCAGGAAATTAAACGGATCTGGCACGGTATGGAACGTTTTCCGCTGCACTGGTCATGAAGTCATCAGGGTTTAGGGTTGTGTCTCTTACCTGGACAAGACACAATCCCTAAATCACGTTTATGTTTTGTTATAAGTTGTTATGTTTCTGAACAAGGTTATGGTTGCATGTTAAAAACAATGGTATTGTACTATGTTTTCAAAAACTTAATGGATGACTTGCATGGTTTTTAAATTCATATAGCTTTGTTATGATTAAGCTATGGTATTAAGAAGTCACACAAATTAACCACGCTTCCGCAAAGCCAGGGTGTGATAGTGGGGAACATATTTGATGGTTGTGAATCTTATGAGAAAGTCCGAGAGCATGAATTTGGCTCAGGTTATTCAGAAAATCGAAGAACAAGAGCTGGATATTCAAAAGACAGCTATCATGACAAATCCAAATGCAAAGCAAGATGTCAGTTTGTACTATCGAGGGAACAAGTTTGAGACCACTCCCAGTCAAAGTCCAAAGATTAGTACTGCATTCAGTGCTGATGGGTCTGCAAGTCCAAATGCAAGTACTACAACTCAAAGTGGTGGATCTACTTCATCATTCTCAAGCTTTGATCCAAACAGTAACACACCTAGCCCTCAGAAGCAAAATTCTACAAATCTGCAGTGTAATGTGACCTTGAACATTCAGAATTGTCAACATCTTTCTCCTGAGGTGGCAAAGCAACACATGGCATCTCTTGTCGCCATGTTGGAGTCATATGAAAGCTTGATAGCAGGAAGAATTGGTAATCCGATGCTCACAAAAGAAGATTACGACCAAATCGATGCAGAAGAGCTTGAGCTGATGGATGTGAAGTGGTGCTTAGCTAGTGCCTGCAAGAGAGCTGAAAAATTTCAACAGATTACGAGCAGAGACGAGTTTCGAGGAATGGCTACCTCTCCACTTGGTTTTGACAAGTCAAAGGTAACCTGTTTCCGATGTAAAGGAAAAGGTCACTTTAAACGGGAGTGTAAAAACCAAGAGTCAACTGGAAGTCAAGAAAAGAGCAATTACTATCAGAAATCAATCTTTCATCAAATCGATCAAAAACCTCAACAAAAGGAACCGCAAACTGCTCATGGGAGAATGATTGAAGAAGCCAATAGGAAAGCTTATTATGGGATAATAGACCAAAGTGATGAGTTTATTTCACAGGGGTTTAGCTGGGATAAGTATATACCCAGTGGAACTAAACCAGATGTGGCATTAGTTACCAGGATTCTGGATCAAAATGAGGAGTGTCAGAAAAGGATTCCAATATTTCCAGATCTTGGAAGTGATGTTGATATGGATGATGAGGAAGAGTATCTTAACAAATGTAGAAAAAGCATTGATCCTGACAGTTTTAATTTTTTCTATGCAGATAAAGTTGAGATGCTGAATCAGAAGAAGATTACTCGATTGCAGAGAGAGCTAGAAGCAGCAAAGCTACTCGCTGATGAAAAGGCGAAGACTGAAGCTGTAGAAACAAAAGATGAAGCAATTGCTGAGATTGCACCAGAAAAGATTGTTGAAATAGAGAAAGTGGTCGAGAAAATTGTCGAAGTTGAGAAACTCGTGGAAGTTGAGAAAATTGTTGAAAAGATTGTCGAAATAGAAAAGATTGTTGAGGTCGAGAAACTTGTAGAAGTTGAAAAGACTGTCGAAGTCGAAAAGATAGTTGAAAAGGTAGTTGAAGTTATTAAGCCTTGTGAGAAATGTTCAGAATCTTGCAAAGAGTGTGATGAGAAAGACAAAAAGATTGTCGACTTAGAAAAGATTAAGGAAGATCTACTGTTTGATGTGAAGTATGTGAAAGAGTCATACGACGTATTGAACATGACAGTTGACAGTTTGAAAAGAGCAAATGCAGAATTTGAAAAAGCAAATGACAAGATGAGTGCAACTTTGATGACAAAGCAAAGTGTCATAAATTATTACATTGAAGATTGTGCAAATTTGAAGAAGGAGTTGGAACTTGAGAGAATCGAGAGTGAAAGGATCAACCGATTACTTTTGAGTTATACTACTTGTGATTATCTGATTGATCGTGTTTATCCTACTGTTGCAGGTCTTGAAGCTTTCAAGAAGAAAGAAAAAGAAGAGGATACTGGTAAGAAACCAAGTGTCAAGTATAACAGATGTCCGCCTCCTATCTTTGAGAATTATTCCCCCAGGAAACCAAATGAGGAACAAGTAAACAAGGCTCTAAACATCAAATTAAAGTCTGAAATCACTGATAAATTACCAGACAATATTGATGTTACATTCACAGCGTCTGACACTGATCATGAGTCTGAGTTAGTCAAAAGAGTTGTCGATCAGGTGTTGGATATGGATGAAGAGTCAAAGTCAGAGTCTAAGTCTGATAGTTCGAGTTCGTCTGTCGATCAGGTGTTGGTTTACAATAAAGAATTCATGTTATCAAAATCTAATTTGAATGACGGATCAATCAAAGTAGCATATACATTGAATGATTCAGACAAATTATATTCTGATGAGGAATTTCCAATAAGAAGTGTCAAAACTGAAATGATCAAACAGGTTTTCAAATTAACAGAAATTGATATTTCTGAAATAAAAGATGTAAATCTTACTGAAAAACCTAAAAAGTACACTTCAAGAGTTCAGCAGAGATTGAACAAGAAAAAGGGTTACGGTTATGGTTCAGGTTATCGAAAGAAACAAACTATAATGGTAATCTCAAAAAGAAAGGTCTTGGTTTCAATTCTTCAGAAAATTATAAAAATCAGAAAACTTATAAACCAAAAACAAAATTTGTTTCAGGAGGAAGTTCTGAGGATGAACAGAAGAAACCGTTCTGGAAACAATCGAATCAAGAGTTTCTTGCTGAAGTAAAGAAGAATGTGAGGAAGTTTGCTTCGAGAGTTGATAGAAGAACCTGTTTCAAGTGTCAAAAACTTGGACACATTGCTTGGAACTTCCAAGAGTCCATTTATTCAAAACAGGGAGTGTCTTCTAACTCTGATATGAAAAAGAAATGTGTTGATAAATCGACTTTGGAAGTTGGTGAAACTTCAAAACGTTTTTACAAAAGACAAGTCGATTTGAGTAAACAAAAATGGGTTGTAAAGTCTGAAAGTAGTTCTGACAATGAATCTGATTCCATAAAATGAGAGGAGTCATTGGTTGATAAAAGGATTGTGAATTCCGTTCCTGTGATGAACGATGAGAATTTTCCGAAATTGTCAAAAGAAAATTTGATGAAGAAAGTTGGAAAGGTAGAGATCTCAAATCAATTCTTCGCTGATAAAGGAGAATTTGATGTTGAGAAGGCTTTCAACGGGAAAGTCAAACACATTTTTGGGAAGATGGTTGATAAGAAGGTAAAAGGTGCTAAAGAGTTTTATAAATCAAAATGTTGGTGGGACAGATGTGTTCCAAAGTCACCCAAGGCTGGTGAGGCTTGGGTGGACATTATGTTTGAGTAATACACCGGACTTGCCGGAGATCCCAAGTTGGTAATCGTGGATCAGGAATCGGCATCTTTCATGTTTAATTAGGATGATTTGAAAGTGCTTGAAATTGTCAAAATTTTACAGATTAAAGGACTATGCCGGAGATCCCAAGTTGGTAATCATGGATCAGGAATCGGCATCTTTCATGTTTAATTAGAATGATTTGAAAGTGTTTGAAATTTTTAAAATTTTTTACAGAATAAAGGACTATGCCGGAGCTTCCAAGTTGGTAAGCGAGGAGCAGGTATTAGCATCTTTCTTGAGGAATTTACTACGGTAATGTCAATCATGCAAACGGTAAAAAGGTTTGTTTATGTTTGTTTGCAAGTGGTTAGAAGATTTGATTGTGCATAACTTGTGCATATGGTAAATCAAGGACATTAATTTGTACTTGCATTTTCCTACAAGTGTTTGAGAGACAAGATGATGAACCACATCCCCGAACTTAGTATTGATATACTAACAAGTGGTAAAATCAACCAAACTTATTTTCCGGAAAAATCATTTTGATTAAAACAAACTTAACTGTTTTGAAATCTAAATGAGAAAATAGTTTGTTGATAGGGGGAGTTCTGATTGCTTATTCCAAGTGAATGGCAAATTGATGCGATTTGATATCGGTTGTCATGTTTCTGTACAGTTTGTTTACAATTTTCTTTAATGTGTTTGCATTTTAGGGAGAGTAGAAAATTTTCAGAAAATCCAAAAACATTAGAAAATTTGAAAAAGACAAAAACATGATAAAAACCAAAAATGAGTTTGTTGTGAAAAAGAGGAAATGATAGTACATCAGCGGACTATCACAACATGCTAAAGAATTGGAAAGTTTAAAAGTGATAAATAATCTTACTGTGGATGTGTCAGTAGATTTTTGCACATTTAATAAACTGTGAAGAGATATAAACCTTAATTTCAAACTTGCTTATTCTGTGGGTAACAACATCTTGGATATATAGGTAACCCCTGAAATCTTGTTTGAAAGATCCCTTATTCTGATATACTAGGTCTTTATGCTCAGTGATATCTGGGGTATTATCCCGGGACTTCTGCTGTATGGAAGTACTGACCTAGTCCCCGGATAATACTTTCTGCAAATGCTTGAAAATGCGCCGCCCTCAGCAAATCGATGAAACAATAAAATTGATAGTCATTGCTGTTGTAAAAAAGATCCTCTAAAGGGGACCCACCAAAAGTCGAGCCGTCATCTCTCTGCTGAACGGAAGTTCTGACCTGAGCTCTCATGGTTTCGCACCTAACCCCTTACAGATATCATCTGTGGTATACTCACCTGTAAGACTGAATATTGGGATCTGGATACGGGAGTATATTCAAGTAGTGGGACACACGGATAAGTTTTAGTTTCTAAGACATTAACATCGTATCTCGGATCAGTTGAACTTTGTGTGAAAATTTAAGTGGACCAGTATACTGACAATCTAGGTAAATTGTTTAAAACTTAAAACGAAATCAAGCTTAACGGTGTTGGTGATTTGTCTCATAAGCTGATATGATCCTCTTACACAAACTCACAAAAATAATGTTTGTAAATATTTCTTTACTGCATTTTATTTCTCTTATGTCAAAAACCCAAAAAGATTTTCAGTGTGTTTTAGCATAAATTTAAAAAAAAAAGTCAAAAAGATTTTCGACAACTGGTATTGAAAAGTTGATGTTCAAAATTCCGGGTGCTAAACATGATGAACAAATGGTTTGGGAGAATGTGTTTGGTTTTGAAAATAAAAATGATATATCTTCAAGTGGTTCTTCAAAGATTAACATTGTAAAATCATTCTGTGATTGTATAATTTCTGCGAATGATTCATTAGATTTTTACATGTTATCATCAGAAAATTTATTTTTGGGTAGAGGATGTGCAGGTTTCGAAGTGATAGAGAACCAGTTTCAGATACCTGAAGACTTTGTGATTACAACATGCCAGACAGCGATCCCAGCATATCGAAAGGGGGAGTCTGAAGACATCCAAGTTGAGATTGTTCGTGGGGAGTCTGTAGATGATGATGAAAAGACTGATAAAGACTGAAATCGTTGAAGACCCGACACTTAAGACTCGTCAACATCTGAGGGGGAGTCTGTTGGTGCAGTCATATGTCGTCTTCGTCTTAATATCGATCTCGGGTTCGTTGCGGTATGGAACAAGAATGATGTCATCATTCTTGATGATGACATCATCCTTGTGACATCATCACTACATCATCATATACAAGACAAATTGGGAATGGTCCAATTAGAACTCACCTATTGAAGATCCAATGAGAAGTTGCCATTTTATGGTCCAATGAGAAGTTAGGCATTTGGTGGTCCAATGAGAATGAGTCATAACCGTTTGTAATATATGCAATTTTATATTGGCCGTTTGAAATAGGTGGGCGTTTGAAGCCACCATTTGAACAGTGATCGTTTGAATTCTTGTGACCGTTTGAGGAGTTTCAAACGGGTAGGGACTGTTACTATAAATAGGTTGTTTTCAATGTCATTTGTAACGGTCAGGCTAGTTGATACCGAAGTTCTGCCGGTATTTCCTCTCACTGTAAACGTTGTCAATTGAATATAAAAGAGGATTAAAGTGTATTTCAAGCTGTTTTCTAGTGCGTTTCTTAGTTTCCGCCTCTGAAACGTACGAGAGCTCTTCCGAACGACTCATTCAGGTCGAAACCGGTCCTACAATGAAACCGAACTTATCTGGTTTTCAACCTTTTGGGATCAGGTGTGTTATCAAACGCACCAAAGATACTCCTAAAATGGGGGAAGTTGGTGAAGTTGGGTTCTTTTTGGGATATGCCAATGGAACTCCAAACAAACGCATTTATTACATTAAGAAGCGTACAGTGGAGATCGTGTTTGATATAACTCCTTTGAGTTACGATCCTCCACCGTCCGAATTCGGTCCTAAAAGCGGTTATGATTATGATAAATTATTTGATTCATTTGATCTTCCTGACAGAAGAAGATTCGGAGGTAGTATACACACATCTTGTGAACAAAGATGAAGTGGATGCGAGCTGGAGAGCAAGTATTCCTACTAATATGTCTTCGAAGGTTCCAGTCGCTGATTCTTCGTTCGTAAATGAGGTTGTTGCTGAGCAGATCCCCAATGCAGCTGCTCAAACTACAATTGGTGATCTTTACGTTGACTTTTCAGCATATCCAAATGTTAATGCGTCTTCTGGAAATGATCAAGCTTCTAGTAGTAATGCAAATGCTGAGGGGGAGATTCAATCAAATTTGGGAAACTATCTTCAAGCTCCGGCAATCCCAGTTCCTAGAACAAATATTCATCATCCTGTTGATAATATTATTGGGAATCCAAATGCGGGAGTGCAAACGCGAAGGAGTATTTCAGAGATGCAATGTCTGTTCTCTGCTATTAAGAATGAAGAAATCTACAATCTTAGTCTACATGAATGTTTTATCTCTCAGATAGAGCCGAAGAACTATCAGATGGCTCTAAAGGATAATTCTTGGTGTGAGGCGATGCAAGAGGAGTTAGCTCAGTTCCACAAGTTGAAGGTGTGGAATTTGGTCGATCTTCCAAAGGGCCAACATGCAATCAACACGAAGTGGGTTTTCAAGTGCAAGAAAGACGATAAGGGTGTTGTCGTCAGAAATAAAGCACGGTTGGTTGTTCAAGGCTTCAATAAAGAGGAAGGGATTGATTATACTGAAGTTTATGCACCAGTGGCAAGACTGGAAGCCATTCGTCTGTTTCTAGCTTTTGCTGCTCACATGCGCTTCAAAGTCTATCAGTTGGATGTGTAAAGAGTGTTCCTTTATGGGAAATTGCATGAAACTGTGTATGTATCCTATCCATCGGGTTTCGAAGCTCCAAAGTCTGAGAACAAAGTCTATCTGTTGGACAAAGCTCTCTACGGTCTCCATCAGGCTCCTCGGGCATGGTACGAGACTTTATCAAGACATCTATTGGAGCACGGGTTCTCGCGTGGCGCGATCGACTCTACACTGTTCATATTGAAGAAAGGGGGTGATTTTCTGATCGTGCAAATTTACGTTGATGACATAATTTTTGGTTCTTCAAATGAAGAATTGTATCGTGAGTTCGAGGAGGTGATGAAGTCAAAATTTGAAATGAGCGCGATGGGCGAGTTATCGTTCTTTCTAGGTCTTCAAGTGAGTCAAGAAAAAAAAAGGACGTACGTGCATCAGACGAAGTACGTCCACGAGATTCTCAAAAGATTTGGATAGGAAGATAGCTTATCCTATGACACGCCTCTCCCAACAAATCACAAGCTTTCACCCGATAAGGAGAAAGATCCTGAAGTGTATCCGACTCTATATCGAGCAATGATAGGTTTTCTAATGTACCTTACTGCTTCACGACTAGATATTATGTTTTCTGTTTGTTTGTGTGCCAGGTTCCAATCAACTCCGAAGGAGTCTCACTTGAAAGCGGTCAAGCGTATATTCAGATATCTGAAAGGAACTCCTAAGCTTGGATTGTGGTATCCAGCTGAAGGTGGTCTGGATTATGCAGACGCAGACTTCGGAGGGTGCCCGATGAACAGAAAGTCAACCTCTGGCGGTGCACAACTTCCTGGAACCGTCTTGTCTCTTGGCAATGCAAAAAGCAAGTTGTCGTTTCTCTATCCACGTGCGAGGTCGAGTACATTGCTGCATCAAGCTGTTGTGCTCAGGTCTTGTGGATTCAGCAGCAAATGAGGGACTACGGTTTGAATTTTACTCGAACTCCTATTCTTGTCGATAACAACTCTGCCATTTCCATAACTAACAATCCAGTTAATCACTCACACACTAAGCACATAGATGTTAGGCATCACTTCATTCGCGACTGTGCTGAGAAGGGTTTAATAGAAGTGCTAGGGTAGACACCTTGGATAATCTTGCCGACCTGTTTACAAAGACATCCGATCGGGCTAGATTTGAGAATCTGGTCCGAATGATTGGCATGATCAACCCCGAGTAAAATGCTTTTCAAAACTCGCATAGAAACTTTATTGTATGGTTTCTGTACAGTTCTTACCGCTTTCCAAAAATTGAAAAACTTCAAAATAATATTTGTGACACCTATGTCACCGCGACCATCCAACGAATACCAAGCCGATGAAATATCGTATTTCATACTTGGGATCTTGTATAAATATGTGTATCTATTACACATATCAATTCTTGTTCAATTTCAAACTCTACAACGCTTTCTGGAGAATTATACGCAAACTGGTGCGTAAACGTACTCAGTTTAATGCGACAAATACTTCGGGAGATCAACATATACTTAACATACCTTAAATAACCTTTACATAACTTAGAAATAAGTTGTGAAGGCTTTGGTATGGCAAAAACAAGTTAATTCGCTTACAGGGACTAAACATGACAAACTGCAAAAGTATGCCAATTTGAACTGTAACGAACATTCCGGAACATGTCCATAAGTTAAACATACCATAAATATCCTTTACATAGCTTAGAAATAGGCTTTGAAGGGTTTGGTATGCTAAAACAAACTTTTGGATCATTCAGGGACTAAAAGTGTCAAAAAGTGCACAAGTTTGCACTTTCGCGCACAACTTACGTTCTGAATACATCCGGACATCCAAAAATTTATGTAAGCATCCTTATATTATGCCTTAGTGTTTGGCATAAGAAAAATCCATTCGTCGCGTAATTTGGATCGTCTTTCGCGCTTATGCGCATTCCGTCATAATTAAGCGAACATCGCGATCGTACGGCCAAACGAACCAACATCCGGAATATTTTTGAGCATGTTTCATGTCCACAATGTTTAGGCATCATTTTAGGGCCTTAAGGATGGCTTTACGGGCCTTAGAAGTGTCTGAAATGGCTTAAATACGCAACAGGGACCAAAACTGCCAATTCTGAAAATATGTGCAGATCAGACGGGGCCAGGCGGCCCGCGTGAGTTTGGCCTGCATATTGAGGCGGGCCGCGTGGGACTATCAGACCAGATTCAATGCTTGCATTCAATGCAGTTGGCCTTTCGTTCGATCAAGGGGCAATGCCCTTTCACCCAATCAAGAGGCAAGGGCCAAGTTCTGACTTACCACAATATTTTGACAAGTGTACGCACAAGATCGTGGCACGATATTCGATAAACGATCCTAACGGTTATGCTTTTCCTATAAATACCCCCCCCCCCTTTGTTGCAAAAACCCACACAATCTGATCAAGAGCTCTAAGTTGGAACCTTTGTTTCATACCTGAGCCATTTTGATCTAGATTAGCATTCGGGGACCCTCCGTAAGTATTCTTTCGTTCTTTTATTCGCTTTTTGAGTCCGAAAGTCAACGTTTTGTTGACTTTCTGCGTTGACCAGCCTATGGTCAACACGAAGTTCATGGAACTTCATAACGTGAGCGTGATCACGATGGTTATAGTCCGTAGTGACTATACCTATTGATTACCACGTTATCTAGGCTCAGTGACGAGTCGTAGTTTCGGCCAAAATGTGCATTCTTGCATATTTTGTAACCAAACAACTCGTGGGTATCAAAACCGTTTGTTTTGATACCAAACCTGTTTTCTAAACTTAGTTAAGCATGTTTTAACATGCTTAGCTTGTCACTTTTAGTTTAGTGCTTATATAGGGTCGTAAGGTAAGCGATCTAAACCATCGCTTATACTTTCGAACCCGACCCATTTGGTCGATCATTAGGATCCGACCAAACACATTAGGTGACCATAGCTATAACCTTCCGAGGTTATACCTTGTGGTCGCGATGTTTGGCGTTCCGAACGCGTTCTACGCGAACGACGCGTTAGGGTAGCATAAGCTACCTAAACGGGTCGTAATGGGCCGTAAGCACTTAGGTTAGGTTTCATTTTAGTATATAGGCCTTGTTAAACCATATTACACGATTCTCCATACTCGTTTGGTTTACGAACCCGCATACTATCCGATCCTTCCGATTTAGGTCCGGTATATTAACATAGCTACCTATTAGGTGCCGTTTGATATTCCGTGATCTCTAGCATTGTTTGGTTATTATACAAGAACTCAAGGCAATCTCAGGTGAGTACATTGAACCCCTCTTTTACTGTTTTCCAAACTGTTTTGGGGTGAAACACATGTGCCTACTTGTTACTTTCATGCTTTCCGGTTTTCACATCATATACTTGCTATGTTCGATAGTACATATATAGTACATGATTTCATTGTGTTTATGCTATTTATGCCCATTGTGTGCATATTTAGTACATCACTTTACAATACATTTCATGCTATGTATGCCCATTGTGTGCGTACTTAGTACATCGTTTTACATTACATGCTATGTATGCCCATTGTGTGCGTACTTAGTACATCGCTTTACATTTCATGCTATGTATGCCCATTGTGTGTGTACTTAGTACATCGTTTTACCTTACATGCTATGTATGCCCATTGTGTGCGTACTTAGTACATCGCTTTACATTTCATGCTATGTATGCCCATTGTGTGCGTACTTAGTACATCGTCTTACATTACATGCTATGTATGCCCATTGTGTGCGTACTTAGTACATTGTTTTACATTATATGCTATGTATGCCCATTGTGTGCGTACTTAGTACATTGTTTTACATTGCATTTCTGTTGCATATGCTCATCCAGCATATGAACACATTATGCTACATTTTGAACCGTTGTGACCATTTGACTATGTGAACCGTCTAAACCCGTTTGATTATATGAACCGTTTGCAACCATTGAACCGTGTGAACCAGTTGTATCCGTTGACATGATTTACATTTGACAATAGACATTTGACTATACATAAACATTTCTACCGTTGTTAAACATTTCATCTTGATGGTTTGGTTTGAGTAAGTGATTAAGTAACGAGGCGTGTGTAATATGATACAAGCATGGTGGATACGCCGCTGGTACTTCCTATATATAAGTGTTTGTATGGTATTACATATCGTAGCGTTATTTGAATCATTCCAACTTGAGACATATGACATTTTATACATATAACACACTTTTCATGAGACATTGTTTTACAAACTCATTTTACATGGTTATCCGTTTAACCATACAGTGTTCTCTTATTTATACATATCATCTGATCTTATCGTTTTTCAAATGATTTACAAGACAAAGCAACATACGAGGTTCATGACTAAACATTTTCTCAAACATAAGTCATGAATTCCGTTTTCACAAAACCAATGTATCTCACAGGCATTTTTATGCTGACGTACCTACTTTCACATGTTTTTTCAGGAGATGATGCATAGGACTTATCAAGACATACTTAGGCGGACCTGTGCCTTAGTGCCTTAAAACGAGACAAGAACTAGATAATTTATGTTATGTACTCTTTGGTTCTTGTTTAAACAATGTAAACATTCATGTTTGATTAATAAAACGAAACTTCAATTGCCATGGATTTGAAAAAATTGATTCTGTTACAACACTCCCCGACGTTTCTGCCACGTTTTGTATGTTCAACGTGGTCGGGGTGTGACAGAAAAGATGGTATCATAGCCAATGGTTATAGGGAATTAGGTTATTGGTAATGCTTTGACCTAGTCTATAACCTTCCTAGGACCCTAACGCGAGTTTACTTGCGTTTAGTCAAAAAACAATACCGTCACCTATCCTTAGGCGACGACCACAACAAGAACATAAATTTCAAAACCGCTTTGAAAACTAATCATCTGTTCTAGGATGATTGATTACTAGGTTTTGAACCCTCTGTTATAAGGTTTTGAACCCCTTTAAGTTTTCAAAACTCTCGTCAAAGTCTTGGGTCCCAAATAGTGTGAACACGTGCGAACTGGAAGAGTGAAGGCCTGTACCCTGGGATTTCTGTCTAAGGTTAGAGTGTTCGTACAAATCCACATAATCGGACCAGTCACTCTTACCTGGGAACTCTTGGGGTGAGTGTCCACTTATAGGCGAGCATGTCTTCGCGACACACTATGAGGATCTATTTGTTTTGATTCAGCCTTGGGTGTTGTTTGTTTGCTTCGTGGATTCAAACAAATGACCCTCAACCATGATTATGGCCGGTAATTGTAACATCCTATTCTTACCCAATGCCATTTCATTTGTTTTCTTTCTTGTCTCTCATTTAGAATGCCTCCTCGACGTGAAAACCAGATAGCGACTGCCGAGCTGGCAGAAATTATTGCGCAGCAGATGGCTGCTCAATTCCCAAATCTCTTTGCTCAATGGAACCAAGCCAACAACAACAACAATGGTACATGCAATTTCAAGAACTTTAACTCGGCTAAACCACTCAAGTTTAGTGGTTCTGAGGGAGCAACTGGGCTTCTCCAATGGTTCGAGAGCATCGAGAATACCTTTCGCCACGTGCAGTGTCCGGAAAATCGCAAGGTCGAGTTTTCTTCGAGTGTGTTTCAGAAGAGGGCTCTTACATGGTGGAACGGGGTAATGAGAGATCGTGGTGCAGATGTTGCTCTAGCACAAACATGGGCTGAACTGAGAGCTCTTATGATGAGAGAGTTTTGTCCTCGTCATGAACAACGGGCGTTGGAGAAGGAGTTTGATGATTTGAAACAAGATAGTGGCGAACACAGGGCATATACTGATAGGTTTGAGGAATTGAGTCTACTTTGCCCGACTATGGTCGCCCCACTCGACAAGGCTATCGAAAGGTACATCGACGGCCTGCCTGACTCGGTATAAGACATTGTCACTGGTAGCAACCCTACCACACTCCGTCAGGCCATTGAGCTATCTGCAACCTTGACTGAATCGCAGATCAGAAAGCATAAACTTTTTCGAAAGGGTGACAAGAAGCCAATCGAGGAATCAAAGACCATGGATGAACAGACTGAATCTCCTAAGAAGTCAAAGAAACGAAAGGCTTCTCAGAACTTCACCGTGGTCGCTCACAATGGTCAAGCCGTCCCCAACCAACCAGCTCAACCCCCTGCTAGAAAACCATACAATGGAACTGCACCTTTGTGCAACCAATGTGGTGTCCATCATCACGCCAATGTACAGTGCCACAAATGCCAGACTTGTGGGCTTATAGGCCACACAGCAAGAGTCTGCCCAACTGCAGCTGCGCCAAACCAAGCTGGCAACAATCCTGCTCAAGGCCGTTTTCTACCAGGCTCTTGTTTCAACTGTGGCAAGATGGGTCATTTCCGAAGAAATTGCCCAAAGCTTGCTAATGCAAATCCAGCACAGGGATGAGCATCCGACTGACTAGAAGACAACATCGTTTAGAAATAATCACGTCTTATGTATTATTTTCTTTTGTTGTCAAGATCCAAGAAACAGTTGTTATCATTGTTTATAAATAAATCTTTTATTTTCATTGCAATATATTTCTGTGGTTGCATGTATAAATGACATATCCCTTACAATACCGACAATCAAGGAACCGTATTCCTTGAAGAACAAACTACCCCCAAAATTCTCCCATTCTATAATCGCTTGCATCTTCCACGAAATTCCTAAGTACCCGTTTATTCTAAGGAAACGAAGTACAAGGCGCAGGTTACAACACATGACGAATACCCAAAGTACCACTATAAATCTTAATAGGGTACCAAAGGATTTCCCGTAAGTCCTTAATTGTGTATACCTTAATTCGAATGTGGTGATTCCTTGAAATCAAAAATCGAATTTTGGGAGATCTTTCTATCTTCTCAGATAGATTCCAGTGAACATTGAGACCCGTCGATTGGTTTCCATATCCGTATTCAATCAATAACATGTTAATAACAAATTATAATCAAGTTAAACAATTATGTGACTATGTGCTTATGTGTTTCCTTATGTGTTGTTGTGTGATCCAAATTATGTTATCCAAATCTACGTAGAATCTTACATATCCGTGTACAAGAGATTCATAGTAGGATACCCAAAGGTATTACTTAAAATCCTCAATGGACTTCTATGTTATAGTTAAGTCCCTCGGATTATAAAGTACTACTTCATAATTAGACCCCTTGAGTGGTCTAGCTAAACAAATTCATCCAAAAATCTGGTTAGGGATATCATGTGATGATATAGCTGAAAGGACTCCTTGGTGGCCTAACCAAGAGGATCCCCTGTCGATCTAATTAAAAGGAACCGATGGAAGTCTAGTCACCCTCGTCACAAGTTTGATATCCTTCCCCAAAACATTACAAAACAAACTGTGCGGAGTGTGCAAGGGATTACATAATTATGGATGCATACATAATTATGGAATTTAGTGCACAGAAACCACAGCAAGTTCTGTCATGTGTCTAGAGTTAACTCTATTCATTTCCAACTCTGAGGAAGCAACCGTTGAAAATGACTCCGTTAGTTCATTTTCGTTTCTTAAGATTTATCCGTTGAGGAAATGAATATCCGTTGTGTAATCCTTCATTTCCAACTCTGAGGAAGCAACCGTTGAAAATGACTCCGTTAGTTCATTTTCGTTTCTGAAGATTTACCCGTTGAGGAAATGAATATCCGTTGTGTAATCCTTCATTTCCAACTCTGATGAAGCAACCGTTGAAAATGACTCCGTTAGTTCATTTTCGTTTCTGAAGATTTATCCGTTGGGGAAATGAATATCCGTTGTGTAATCCTTCATTTCCAACTCTAAGGAAGCAACCGTTGAAAATGACTCCGTTAGTTCATTTTCGTTTCTGAAGATTTACCCGTTGAGGAAATGAATATCCGTTGTGTAATCCTTCATTTCAAACTCTGATGAAGCAACCGTTGAAAATGACTCCGTTAGTTCATTTTCGTTTCTGAAGATTTATCCGTTGGGGAAATGAATAACCGTTGTGTAATCCTTCATTTCCAACTCTGATGAAGCAACCGTTGGAAATGACTCCGTTAGTTCATTTTCGTTTCTGAAGATTTATCCGTTGGGGAAATGAATATCCGTTGTGTAATCCTTCATTTCCAACTCTGAGGAAGCAACCGTTGAAAATGACTCCGTTAGTTCATTTTCGTTTCTGAAGATTTACCCGTTGAGGAAATGAATATCCGTTGTGTAATCCTTCATTTCCAACTCTGATGAAGCAACCGTTGAAAGTGACTCCGTTAGCTCATTTTCGTTTCTGAAGATTTATCCGTTGGGGAAATGAATGTCCGTTGTGTAATCCTTCATTTCCATTTCTGATGAAGCAACCATTGAAAATGACTCCGTCTGTTCATTTCGTTTCTGAAGAATGACCGTTAAGGAAATGACAGGACATTACTTTGCATATTGCTGATGGTTATTTGGCAAAGTCACTAATGGACTCCTACGAATAAATTTCGGGACGAAATTTCCCTAAAGTAGGGGAGACTGTGACACCTGTGTCACCGCGACCATCAAACGAATACCAAGCCGATGAAATATCGTATTTCATACTTGGGATCTTGTATAAATATGTATATCTATTACACATATCAATTGTTGTTCAATTTCAAACTCTACAACGCTTTCTGGAGAATTATACGCAAACTGGTGCGTAAACGTACTCAGTTTAATGCGACAAATACTCCGGGAGATCAACATATACTTAACATACCTTAAATAACCTTTACATAACTTAGAAATAAGTTGTGAAGGCTTTGGTATGGCAAAAACAAGTTAATTCGCTTACAGGGACTAAACTTGACAAACTGCGAAAGTATGCCAATTTGAACTGTAACGAACATTCCGGAACATGTCCATAAGTTAAACATACCATAAATATCCTTTACATAGCTTAGAAATAGGCTTTGAAGGGTTTGGTATGCTAAAACAAACTTTTGGATCATTCAGGGACTAAAAGTGTCAAAAAGTGCACAAGTTTGCACTTTCACGCACAACTTACGTTCTGAATACATCCGGACATCCAAAAATTTATGTAAGCATCCTTATATTATGCCTTAGTGTTTGGCATAAGAAAAATCCATTCGTCGCGTCATTTGGATCGTCTTTCGCGCTTATGCGCATTCCGTCGTAATTAAGCAAACATCGCGATCGTACGGCCAAACGAACCAACATCCGGAACATTTTTGAGCATGTTTCATGTCCACAATGTTTAGGCATCATTTTAGGGCCTTAAAGATGGCTTTACGGGCCTTAGAAGTGTCGGAAATGGCTTAAATACGCAGCAGGGACCAAAACTGCCAATTCTGAAAATATGTGCAGATCAGACGGGGCCAGGCGGCCCGCGTGAGTTTGGCCTGCATATTGAGGCGGGCCGCGTGGGACTATCAGACCAGATTCAATGCTTACATTCAATGCAGTTGGCCTTTCGTTCGATCAAGGGGCAATGCCCTTTCACTCAATCAAGAGCCAAGGGCCAAGTTCTGACTTACCACAATATTTTGACAAGTGTACGCACAAGATCGTGGCACGATATTCGATAAACGATCCTAACGGTTATGCTTTTCCTATAAATACCCCCCCCCCCTTTGTTGCAAAAACCCACACAATCTGATCAAGAGCTCTAAGTTGGAACCTTTGTTTCATACCTGAGCCATTTTGATCTAGATTAGCATTCGGGGACCCTCCGTAAGTATTCTTTCGTTCTTTTATTCGCTTTTCGAGTCCGAAAGTCAACGTTTTGTTGACTTTCTGCGTTGACCAGCCTATGGTCAACACGAAGTTCATGGAACTTCATAACGTGAGCGTGATCACGATGGTTATAGTCCGTAGTGACTATACCTACTGATTACCACGTTATCTAGGCTCAGTGACGAGTCGTAGTTTCAGCCAAAATGTGCATTCTTGCATATTTTTTGTAACCAAACTACTCATGGGTATCAAAACCGTTTGTTTTGATACTAAACCTGTTTTCTAAACTTAGATAAGCATGTTTTAACATGCTTAGCTCGTCACTTTTAGTTTAGTGCTTATATAGGGTCGTAAGGTAAGCGATCTAAACCATCGCTTATACTTTCGAACCCGACCCATTTGGTCGATCATTAGCATCCAACCAAACACATTAGGTGACCATAGCTATAACCTTCCGAGGTTATACCATGTGGTCGCGATGTTAGGCGTTCCGAACGCGTTCTACGCGAACGACGCGTTAGGGTAGCATAAGCTACCTAAACGGGTCGTAATGGGCCGTAAGCACTTAGGTTTGGTTTCATTTTAGTATATAGGCCTTGTTAAACCATATTACACGAGTCTCCATACTCGTTTGGTTTACGAACACGCATACTATCCGATCCTTCCGATTTAGGTCCGGTATATTAACATAGCTACCTATTAGGTGCCGTTTGATATTCCGTGATCTCTAGCATTGTTTGGTTATTATACAAGAACTCAAGGCAATCTCAGGTGAGTACATTGAACCCCTCTTTTACTGTTTTCCAAACTGTTTTGGGGTGAAACACATGTGCCTACTTGTTACTTTCATGCTTTCCGGTTTTCACATCATATACTTGCTATGTTCGATAGTACATATATAGTACATGATTTCATTGTGTTTATGCTATTTATGCCCATTGTGTGCATATTTAGTACATCACTTTACAATACATTTCATGCTATGTATGCCCATTGTGTGCGTACTTAGTACATCGTTTTACATTACATGCTATGTATGCCCATTGTGTGCGTACTTAGTACATCGCTTTACATTTCATGCTATGTATGCCCATTGTGTGCGTACTTAGTACATCGTTATACCTTACATGCTATGTATGCCCATTTTGTGCGTACTTAGTACATCGCTTTACATTTCATGCTATGTATGCCCATTGTGTGCGTACTTAGTACATCGTCTTACATTACATGCTATTTATGCCCATTGTGTGCGTACTTAGTACATTGTTTTACATTACATGCTATGTATGCCCATTGTGTGCGTAGTGCGTACTTAGTACATTGTTTTACATTGCATTTCTGTTGCATATGCTCATCCAGCATATGAACACATTATGCTACATTTTGAACCGTTGTGACCATTTGACTATGTGAACCGTCTAAACCCATTTGATTATATGAACTGTTTGCAACCATTGAACCGTGTGAACCAGTTGTATCCGTTGACATGATTTACATTTGACAATAAACATTTGACTATACATAAACATTTCTACCGTTGTTAAACATTTCATCTTGATGGTTTGGTTTGAGTAAGTGATTAAGTAACGAGGCGTGTGTAATATGATACAAGCATGGTGGATACGCCGCTGGTACTTCCTATATATAAGTGTTTGTATGGTATTACATATCGTAGCGTCATTTGAATCATTCCAATTTGAGACATATGACATTTTATACAAATAACACACTTTTCATGAGACATTGTTTTACAAACTCATTTAACATGGTTATCCGTTTAACCATACAGTGTTCTCTTATTTATACATATCATCTGATCTTATCGTTTTTCAAATGATTTACAAGACAAAGCAACATACGAGGTTCATGACTAAACATTTTCTCAAACATAAGTCATGAATTCCGTTTTCACAAAACCAATGTATCTCACAGGCATTTTTATGCTGACGTACCTACTTTCACATGTGTTTTCAGGAGATGATGCATAGGACTTATCAAGACATACTTAGGCGGACCTGTGCCTTAGTGCCTTAAAACGAGACAAGAACTAGATAATTTATGTTATGTACTCTTTGGTTCTTGTTTAAACAATGTAAACATTCATGTTTGATTAATAAAACGAAACTTCAATTGCCATGGATTTGAAATAATTGATTCTGGTACAACACTCCCCGACGTTTCCGCCACGTTTTGTATGTTCTACGTGGTCGGGGTGTGACAATATTTTACTTCGTTTGTAGGATAAATTTTAAGAAAAATACAAAAACATTTGAAAAATATAAAAAGAAGTTGTGTTGAGATATAAGGGAAATGAAAGTACATCGGTTAGTCGTATCTGATGCAGGACTATGGTCATATATAAAATTAGTCGTTAACTGTAACAGCATGAACAACCATTATACCAGTTTCTAAAACCCTTCCAACATGAATTAGCTGACAGAAAAAGATTCCTCCTTTTGCATGAACCGCATCCACAATAGGTTTCCAGCCCTCTACTTGTTCTTTAGTCCATATGCCTGGCATCTCCGGAGACCTTGACAATGATAACATTAACAGATCTTGAGAACCAAAATCAATCAGTCACAATTCAGAAAATTTAGATGTGTCCTTACGTTTGGGAAATGTCAGAGACACCAGTAGCTTCAGCAATAAGAAACCCACCTTTGGATGTTCTTTGTGAATAATATAAGATCATGGGTGGCTGAGGGACATAGCCCAAGCAACTCTGTTTGGCATTTTATAAAACAGGTCATTAACAAGTCATTATAAATGAAACCCAAGAAGTAATTCAGAACAAAAGATACATGAGTGTGAGAAGATCAAACAGATTACCTGTGAGAAAGCTCAAATTTCCCCATTTTGTACGGGCTCAGAAGAGAGATTTCACCTTCTTTGTTCGCCATTGTTAAAACTTCTTGAAAGATTTTGAGATCAGAAGACTGAAGTAGGTTCTTCTTAAAGATGCCTGATCCCGTAGGCGCACATGAATCATGTTCACCAGTAAAAGCACCTATTTATAACTATAATTTTAAATAGTAAAAAAATAATTACATTTGTGTATAACTAAAATAATTAATGTATGTCATAAATAATAAAACAGAGCCAAGCTTAGGCTTTAGATTTGGAGCTTGACATAATTCGAGCTCGACCTGAAGCTTTGTTAAGTTATATTGAGTCACGGATCCTTGTAGCTGATGATACTGTTGATACATATTTGTGGACGCAACTCGGGTCAACGTGATTCGATCAAGTCACAACATTCCTCCGTTGTGCACTAAAACAACTTTGGGCTGAAATAAAGTCAGCGAAACATACTTGGGCCTCAACTGCTTCAAGCCCAAGCCCATATCAACGAAACACATTTGGAGTCGACGAAACAAGTCAGTTTCGTCGACCATGTGTGAGTTTCGTCAACTGCTCTTTCCTTTCGTCGTGATATGTGCTGTTTCACCATGATTTGTTTTTCCATGTCCTGTTTCGTCAATGCTGTGTTGCTGAGGGTCTATAAATAGACTGAAGACAGAAGCAACAAGAATGAGTGAGCACACAAGTGAGAACTAGAGAGTTTACAGTGAATATTTGTAAACATTGTGCTCTAACTAATTTTCAAGTTTTAATACAGTGGTGTTAATCTTTGAATCTTCGTGTCTAGTATCTTGTGTTTCCTTAACTCTATCTCTATCTCGGTTTGCATCTCCGGTTGGATTCCGCACAACCGGGTGTGTTTGACTACAAGGATTAGGCGACTAGATCCTCCCATAGCCGGACCTACAAGTGGTATCAGAGCCTTGGCTCTTCTCCTTGTTAAAACCGAGTGTTTTCGGGTGTTTTCCGGGTGTTTGAAGTTTATATTTTTCTTGGAAAAATCTGCTTGAAATCAAGAAAATCTTCATATTTTGCTGAAAGTTCTTATAAAAACCTTGTTATTTCTCATTTTCACATGTTAAAAATTGGTTTTTAGTGAAGTTTTAAGCAAAAACTTGTGTTCGGAACGGTTCACCGGAAAACTCTTTAGTTTACCGGAAAATTCAAATTTTCTGGGTTGTTCTTCATATCTTCATCACATATTCAAAGTGTTCTTCATTATTTACAACCTCTTGATCCTTTGGAAAGTAATAGTCAAAGTGTTTGTGCATTGAAAATTGTTAAAGGATTAAAATATTGATACACTTTACTGGTTGGTGAGTTGGGTATGGTGTTGATTTGAGAGGTAGTGTGTATGTCAGTAAAGAGATAAGGTCAGCCGAAAGCATCAGCAATTTTTTCACCAACTCACTGTGTTACTTTTTCGGCGAAACAAACAAGCAGACGAAACAAAATCTCTTCGACGAAACACAAGATTCAGTTTCGTGGACTTCACTTTCGTCGGAATTGATATTTTCCATTTCGTCGCCAAGCAAAGCAACATCTGTTTCGTCATCTTTCATTTCGTTTCGTCGCTGAACTTGTTTCGTCACAAGACATTGATTCTGTTTCGTCGGTTTCCCTTTCGTCAAACAAGGATTGGGCCTGTTGCGTCCCTAAAGGAGTGGGCCTGATTCGTCGTGTATTGGGCCTCAAACTGAGTTGGCCTGTTTCGTCGACAGAGATCCCAAAAATAGGCTTAAATCTGTTTCACCGTACATTGGGCCTTAATTTGTATTTGGGCCCGTTTCGTCACTTCTCGAGTCTGTTTCGTGGAACGTGTTTCGTCGTGAGTGTTGTCATTTTTTAACAGAAGGGTTGCAAAATTGTTTTGACTGTCTGTTTCATGTGACTTAAAGTGAGATTATTCTATACATATACAACATGAATCCGAGTTGGTGGGGTAATCCGTCTACGGATGAAGGCAAGTATAGAAGTACGGGTTTGTCTCCTTCGTGGGCCGAGTCTCCCGCACCGGTATCTTCGCAAGCTAATGCAATTTCTACCGATGGGCATTCTTATCAAATCAAACTCCAAGTATTCAAAGCATTCTCTTAAGCGAGAGTGAAACCGGAAGTTTAAATCGACCACCAAAATTGATGCACATAAACGAATATCCGGGATGGGTTGATAGATTTCATACATACGTCCTTGGTCAAAATACAGAATTGTGGTTACGTTTTACCACAGATTTCGATCAAGCCATAGAGGTTGCCACTTCAACTGCTGCTACATTTGCCGATCTTCCAGAAGATCAGAAAAAGGCATATGATTTGGAAAAGAAAGCATATGCCATGCTCACTCAGGCATTAAGCAAGGATATTTACCATCAATTTGTCAGCTTCAAAACGGCAAAGAAATTATGGGATGCGATGAAGATAAGAGGGGTAGGAAATAAAGCAACACACCAATTGCGACACGACTTACTCAAGAAAGAGTTTGATGGCTTCACGTGTATGGAAAAGGAATCCTTGGGAGATATGACTAGTCGGTTCTATCATTTGCTTACTGAATTGGGTAATTTTGGGGTAGTAACAACTCCAGCAGAGGTAGTGAAAAAGTTTGCAGATGCGTTGCCACCTCAATGGAATAGTTTCTTGGAGATTCTGAAATACAATGGAGTGTTGTCTACAACAAACATCAATGACTTCGTGCAGCTCTTGGAAAACAAAGATCAGGAAGAAACCCTAAAGGCAAAGAAGGTTCCAGTACCACAGAATCCTGATACGTATTATGGAACTTCCAGCACCTCTTCTGCAAGACCAGTTTCTCATGCTCCACTTCAAACGGCATTTGTCACAAGCACAGATTTATATGGCAATCCGATACAGGTTCCTGTCAAGCCAGCTCCAACAACAGACTTGTATGGAAATCCTCTACAGCCAGCTCCACAACAGCAAGTCTATCGGACATCTACCATAGCAACTGACTTATACGGGAATCCACTTCCTGTTCAACAACAAGCTTGTTATGGAAGCACGTCATCTGTTGGTCAGCCATCTAAGCCAAATACAGTACGGCTCGACACTTCAAGCTTTCCGAAAGTCAGTGTGGAAGTAGCAAAGGAACATATGGAGCTACTAAACACTTTGGTGAGCGCGTATTGTGGGTTAGTAGAAGGACAGATTGGAAACATTAATCTGACACAAGAAGATTAACAGCAGATTGATAAAGAGGATATGGATTTGATGGATATCAAATGGGCTTTTCCAAGTGCTGTAAGGCGGGCAAAGGATTTTATGGAAAGAACTGGCAGAACCAGCTTGGAAAGCAAGAAAGACACCAAGTATGGGTTCGATAAGCAGGGTGTTAAGTGCTTCAACTGTGGTGAACGGGGTCATTTTAAAAGGGAATGTACAAAGCCAGCTCAGCATGGGAACTAGAATACGTTCAGAAACCAAGGCAACCAACAGAATCAGAAGAGGAATAACGAGCGTACGTTGATACCTGTCAACAACCCAACTCAAGCAGGACCATCAAATGCCAACCAGGCTCTTGTGGTTCAAGTAGATGAAGGTTATGATTGGTCAATTCAGTTGGGAAATGATACTCTAGATGGAACAGCTTGCTTTGCAGAGGTTGTTAAGGATCTAAAGCACGCCAATGGTGGAGAATCTTCCACCAATGGTGATGAATCTTCTGAAGACGAAGACAGTTCTGGCTACAGTAGAAGCTCAGATGAAGAATCCTCGAGTTCAGGCGATGATCATTTGGATGACACCTCAAGTGCGTCAGTCGATGCAGATGTTGATGAGCTATTGGAAGAAGTTGCAGCAGGAACTCATAGGAGATCTATATTGGTGGACCAAGCTGCTTATTCTTCTTCTTCTCTCCATTCAGCCCTTATGGCTAATGTCGACAGTTCATCAAGTCAGGTATGTGTCGATGAACCTACTACTATTAATTATGATAATTGTGCTAGATTAAATGTTAAATGTGCTGATTTGGATGCAAATATATCTGAGTTGCAAGGCAAACATGATGCTTTAAAAGCTACTTTGTTTGACTTGCAAGACAAACATGTTTCCTTGAATGATAAATGGTGTGATTTGCAAAGCAAACATGAGGCTTTGCAAAACAAGTATGATGTGACATTCATCCACAACCAAAAGTTGACCGTGGATCTTTCTAAGTGCACAGAAGCCAACATGTTTTATGAAAACCATGAAAAGGAATTTAAAATGGTGATTGAAAAATTAAAGAAAGATAAAACCGAGCTGACAAAAATGGTGTCAAGAAAACAAACTGACATAAATTTGTATATCAGTCGCCTTGAGATAATGCAAAAAGAGATGGCTTGTGTTGGATCACATCATTGATGTTCAGAAAGAGAAACGGGATGTCACATGCATTGGATACAAGAAATGTCCACCACCTGTGAGACACAATTATGATGCCATGCCTGATGTGGAGGATAGAACTTACTTCGAACCATCTGTTCCTTTAGACGTTAAGGAATTTGCAACAGGACTTGGATACAAGAAAGAAGTATCATCAGATTCAGATGTGTCAGCAGATACATGTGTGTCTTCTGCTGAACCGAATCAGGATCCTCCAGTTATTGTTGAGGATGCTGATTCTTCTTCTGATGAATCCGATGATACTAACTCAGCAAAGTCTAATGCGGTAGTCAAAGAAGAGGACATACCTCTTGAGAATCATATTCTATGTGATCCTCCTGCAAAACCTGCTAAGACTGTTGCAGTCGAGTCCTCGTCTGCAAAAGAGTCTGAGAGTGTGAATTTGCTGTACACTCTTGTTGGTGATGATAAAATTTATTCTGACAAAGATTTTCCTATTAAGAATGTTAATCAATCTTTAATTAGTAAAATTTTTGAGGATTCAACAAGTAAGTTTTTGGGAAAAACAGGATCACACGTTGTGGTAACACAGTGCCCTCCTATCCCAAAAGCCGAAGTTTGAAAACAATATGGCAATCAGAAGTTACCGACAATGAAACAGCAACAAAATCATACCAAACCAAAAGGTAAATCAACGACTCAAGGTCAAAAGAAACAGAATCAAAAGAAGAACAAGAAGGTGAACTTTGTGAAATCAAAGGGAACGGACAAAATTGAAACATTTGAAAACAAATCTAACTTAGATTTTGTTAAGCAAGCAAAGGTGTTGAAAAGAAATGAACCAAATAGTTCAAAACCAAGTACCTTGGGATCACAAAGTTCATCATCGACAAGACAATCACATGATACTTCGGGGTTTGTTGAACGAAGATCATGTTTTGAATGTGGTGAAATTGGACATATAATTCGAAACTGTCCGTATCTTCATAAGTTGAAAGCCAAAGTTGATGATCCCCGTAAACGAAATCACCAAAAGCGATATGTTTCTTCAAAACAAGATCCCCGCCTTGTACAAGAAAGGGAAAAGAAACAGAAACGCCAACAAGTCAAGGTGATTGAGAAAGCGCTTAAAACTGATGTGGTTCAAAAACAATCTGTTTCAGTTAAACCAGAAAGTTCAAAGTTTTCAAAAACTTCAAACAATCATGAAGTTAAATTTTCAAACAATCAAACTGATAAAACTCAACAGACATGGAAACCTAAAATGACCACAAATTCAGGGGGACCATCACAATTTCCTAACCATCAAAAAGTGGAAGTAATTGTTGTTGATGAAAATGGAAGACCCAATACCACAATGGCTTGGGTCCCCATCTCCAACTAATCAAGTGAGTTCATGTGCAGGGTGTTCCAGGAGGAACTATTAGTAGTCAATGGATTGTTGATAGTGGGGCATCCAGGCACATGACAGGCGACATGAAGCTTCTCTACGATGTCAAATCTATTAGAGGAGGTTATGTTGCTTTTGCTGGAGATAAAGGCGGATATATTACTGGTGAAGGAATAATATCCAACGGGGTTGTAAGCTTTGACAAGATCAACTTTGTGCAACAACTTGATCACAATCTTCTCAACGTTTCACAAATCTGTGATAAGAAGTTTTCAGTACACTTTGATGCAAATGGATGTTAAGTGCTGAAACCCGGCTTCAAAATTCCAAAAGAACGGATTCTCTTATCTGCTCCAAGGATAAATGATTTGTATGTCCTTGATATGAGCCAAGCTATCACAACGTCTGCACAAGCAACCTGTTTCGTTTCCAAAGCCACAGAAAAAGACTCAATCTCTTGGCACAGACGAATGGGTCACATTCACTTACGCAAAATGAATCATTTGGTGTCAAATGAATTGGTGAATGGTGTTCCTCTTAATAACTTCCATCTTCAAGACGTCTGTGTTTCGTGCCAGAAAGGAAAACAAACGAAGAAGTAACACCCGCCTAAGAAGATCAACACGGTGGCTGTTCCGCTCGAACGTTTGCACGTGGATTTGTTCGGTCCTGTCAAACATAAAAGCATTCGGAATGAATATTGCCTTGTGATAACTGATGATTATTCAAGATTTTCTTGGGTGGCGTTTATGGCACACAAGAGTGAAACTTTCGGTATTATCAAAAACTTGATCATTCAGATTGAGAATTTGTATAAGTTGAAGGTTAGACGGATACATAGCGACAATGGTACTGAATTTAAAAATCATGCTATGGCGGAGTTTTGAACTTCAAAAGGTATTCTTCACGAATTTAGTGCGGCTTACACTCCTCGACAGAATGGCGTCGTGGAACGTAAGAACCGTACATTGATCGAGACTGCTAGGACTATGTTGGTAGAGTCGCAGTTGCCCATTCCATTCTGGAGTGAAGTTGTGGCCTCTGCATGTTACACGTTGAACCGAGTCCTTACAGTCAAAAGACACAACAAGACCTGCTTTGAGCTTCTTAACAAACGGAAACCAGATTTGTCATATCTTGAACCGTTTGGAGCTCCGTGCACAATCATCGATCCTAATGGAAAGTTTAGGGCAAAAGCAATTAAGGGATACTTTCTTGGGTATTCCACACCGAACTTAAGAGTCTGGAATCTAGAGACTAAAAGGGTCGAGGAATGGTCTGAGGTCAGAGTACAAAGGCACACATTGCCAGTCAAATGTCCTGGTTAGCCTTGGATGTTTGAGTACGATGACTTTTTCAATTCGATCAATGTTGAAGCAGTTGAAGAAAATGTTGCGGCAAGGATGTTTTTTCGAGAGTGACAACGCAACAGATTCACCATTGGTTCGTCCAATTACTGTCAATCAAGAATCATCTTCAGTGAACAATAATGCTCTCGACAATGAGGATTTTCACGATGCTACTGAATTGAACGAATCTTCAGAGGATGATGAATTTCTCGATGCAGATCAGGAAGGCCCAACAACAGCAGTTTATGGTACTTCAGAGGGTACACCTCCAGTGGACGCCCCTAGAACAGCTGAAGCTACTGCATCATCCTCTTCGTCAATTCCGGGTATCGAATTGGTTGTTGATCTCAATCTCAACAATCTGGGTACAAATATTCCAGTTCCAGATAATCCAGAAAAAAGGATTCACAATACCCATCCTCAACAAAACATCATCAGAAATGTATAGAGTGGTGTTCAAACAAGAAACATGTTGCGAAACAACAACAATGCAGGCTTGTATGCAGCTATTCGAGAATCTGGGCAACAAAATGATTGGTCTTTCGCGTGTTATGTCTCACAGGAAGAGCCAAGAACTTGGAAAGAAGCTTTGAAAGATAACTCCTGGGTTGAAGCAATGCAGGAAGAACTGCAACAATTCCAGAAGCTTGGTGTCTGGAAACTCGTAGAGAAACCTGCTGGTTACAAGAAGATTGGTACCCGTTGGGTTTTCAAATGCAAAAAGGATGACCGTGGAGTAGTTATCCGAAACAAAGCAAGATTAGTCATTCAAGGTTTTCGTCAGATTGAAGGGATCGACTACAACGATGTTTATGCACCTGTTGCACGTCTGGAAGCTATTCGGATCTTTCTGGCTTATGCCTCATTCAAAGGATTCAAGGTTTACCAGATGGACGTCAAAAGTGCATTCTTACATGGTGTGGTTGAAGAATTCTTACATGGTGTGGTTGAAGAAGAGGTGTACGTTGAACAGCCTCCAGGTTTTGAAGATCCTATTCACCCTGATCGGGTTTGGTTGCTCAACAAAGCTCTCTATGGTCTACATCAAGCACCGCGAGCTTGGTACGCAACCTTATCTAATTATCTGCTGGAGAATGGATTTCGCAGAGGTCTTATCGATTGTACTCTTTTCATCAAAAACAAGATGGAGATCTTCTACTGCTACAGGTATACGTTGATGATATTATATTTGGTTCTACTAATGATGTTTTGTGTAGGAATTTCGAGCGTATTATGCAGGATAAATTCGAGATGAGTGCTATGGGGGAAATGACCTTCTTTTTGGGCCTACAAGTGTAACAAACTGAGTCTGGGATATTCATCCATCAGACTAAATATGTTGGTGACATCTTGAGCCGGTTCCAGATGTCTGATGCAACGCCCATCGATACCCCACTGCAGCAAAATCACGGAATTAATCCAGACTTGAAGGGTGAAGCTGTTAGCCCCTCATACTACAGCGCGATGATCGGATCTCTTATGTACCTCACAGCATCAAGACCAGATATAATGTACCCAACGTGCCTGGTTGCCAGATATCAAGTTAACCCGAAGGCCTCACATCTTGCACCTGTAAAAAGGATTTTCGTTATTTGAAGGGTTGCCCTGACACCGGTCTATGGTACCCTAGGGATAATAACTTTGACTTGATCGCTTTCATTGATTCTGATTTTGGCGATGCAAAATCGACGGCAAATCCACAATGGCTGGATGTCAGTTTTTAGGAAATCGCCTAGTCACATGACAGTGCAAGAAGCAGACGTGTGTCGCTACATCAACATGCGAAGCTGAATACATTGCTGCCTCAAGTTGATGCTCCCAAGTTCTGTGGATCCAACAACAATTGCGCGACTACGGTTTTGAATTCCTAAGTACTCCTATTTACGTTGATAATTCTGCTGCCTTATAGATCACTAGAAATCCTGTGCAGCATTCAAAGACCAAACACATCGAGATCAAATATCACTTCATACGTGATTGCTTTGATAAAAGGCTAATCGATGTTGTTAAGGTCCACACCGATGACCAACGTGCCGACCTTTTTACCAAAGCATTTGACAAATCAAGATTTGACTTTTTATTATTGGTAAACGGCATTAAGGTCAAGCAAGAGTAAAACCAACATCGGAAAATCTTTTTTGTAAATACCTTTGTGTTTTAAATTTATCTTAGTTTGTTGATTTTAGTGGGAGTAAATCCAAATTTGAAAATCCAAAAACATCGAAAAATTTCAAAAAACACAAAAACAATAGAAAAACAAAAATGAGTTTCCTGGCGAGCAAAAGAGAAAATGATAGTACATCAGTGGTCTGTCCAAACCTCTTTAAACCTAAACTAAAAAAAACGATAAGCAGCTCTATATAAGATGTATCGGTACGCTCACAATCATTTTAAAGTGTGCAGGGTGATATAAACCTAAATTGACTGAAGACCGGGTGGGAACCATTCATTGGCATATGGTCTTAGTACCGAAATTTCGTTTGAGAGATTGCCGAGGTTCTGAGATATTCGGTCTTTATGCTGCTTATCATCTGGGTATCATGGTTGTATCTTTTACCGAAAAATTACGGGGACGCAAGTCTAGATCTTCCATGATACTATACATACGTGTACATATTGCATTCGACCTCAATAAGTGATAAACAATCACATGTCCATCAAAATAAGTGATAATATATCACATTTATCCGGGAGTCAAGTTCGTCTCTCTGGTTTACGAAAGTACTGACCTGTTCACGGACTTGCTCCTATGCCCTCATGCATATGAAAATCAAGTTCCTCATCAATAAGTGATTCTATCACATAGGGCTTGTTTTCAATCAAAATAGGTGAGTTTCTCACATCATATACGGTAAAACAGATGATAATCGGTATACTCACCGGTAAGATGAACCCTCGTGCATACCTTGATACGGGAATGTGTCGTGTGTGGATGAACACCGGTCGGTAAGTATAAATCATACCTTAACGTATCCCCTCGCCATGATTACATCTGATAAGTTGAGCTTATGCGGACAACAATACCGATAATTGTTATAGGATGCTTATTTAAATGTTAACTAATTGAACAAAAAGAGCGTTTTGGCATGACCGTACACTGATATGATTCTCTTTCCCTCGAAACTCACAAAAAGAATGCCTGTAAATATTTATTTAATGCTTTCAGTTTCTGCATCTTTGTGTATATTTATTTACTGCTTTCTGTCTTTACATTTGAAATATTGAAAAATTCCAAAAAGATTTTAGGTGTGTTTTAATATAAACTTTCTAAAAGCCAAAAAGATTTTATTTCTATCTTATTTTCGATTGTACGATGTTGGATCTCGAGTCTTCGTTACCTGAAACCTGATTGAAAACCAAATCGACTAAATCTTCATAAATGGTCAAAATTTGCATGTTTTGAAAGTTAAAAACTAAAATTGATAAATTTGTTAAACCTTCAAACTGTCGGACGGTAGTTGATTGAAATATGGTCACATGTGTGTCGTTTGTTTATGTTAACTATATTCCAAGCGTTTGTTCTCATTGCGCGTTTAGATTTCTTGCATGTGCAGATGCTAAAGGCGAAGAGAACATGTTCGATGACAAGCTTCGGAATGAAGACACGACGTGAAGGCACTCAAATGATAAAGATGATCGAGTTGCCACTGACCATCATCAACATCACAAGGATCTCAAGTACTGTAGATCAAGAAATTCACGAGCATAACTCAAGGGGGAGCTTATGTTAAGGGGGAGTTTGTTAACACACTTCCTACATGAAAAGGGGAGTTTGTTGATACACTTTTTACTTTCAGCACGTGAAGACTTTAAAGATCCTCCGACATAGAAGACATGGAAGACGAATCTCATGAGTAGCGTCCAAGGGGGAGTTTGTTGATACATATTTGTGGACGCAACTTGGGTCAACGTGATTCGGATCAAGTCACAACATTCCTCCGTTGTGCACTAAAACAACTTTGGGCTGAAATAAAGTCGACGAAACAGACTTGGGCCTCAACTGCTTCAAGCCCAAGCCTATATCGACGAAACATATTTGGAGTCGACGAAACAAGTTTGGGCTAAAACAAGTCAGTTTCGTCGACCATGTGTGAGTTTCGTCGACTGCTCTTTCCTTTCGTCGTGATATGTGCTGTTTCGCCATGATTTGTTTCGCCATGTCCTGTTTCGTCAATGCTGTGTTGCTGAGGGTCTATAAATAGACTGAAGACAGAAGCAACAAGAATGAGTGAGGACACAAGTGAGAACCAGAGAGTTTACAGAGAAGATTTGTAAACATTGTGCTGTAACTGATTTTCAAGTTTTAATACAGTGGTGTGAACCTTTGAATCTTCATGTCTAGTATCTCGTGTTTCCTTATCTCTATCTTGGTTTGCATCTCCGGTTGGATTCCGCACAACCGGGTGTGTTTGACTACAAGGATTAGGCGACTAGATCCTCCCCTAGCCGGACCTACAGATACAAAACCAATTTACTACTAAAGGGGATGTTAACCGCTAATTATTGAATTAAAAGTAGTTAGTGCCTATAAAGGTGGAAGAGCACGCTCGGGTGCTACTTTCCTCGAGTGGTCACCAAGTCGGTAGACCGCCGTTGGTGCTAGGGGTGTTCAAGATCATCCGAATCCGAATCCAATTTATCCGATTATCCAAATCCGAATTATCCTTCGGATAATCCGAATTTTCCGGATAGTGATTTCGGAAATTTTCGGATATTTCGGATATCCGATATCCGATTTATTTAAATATAACGTGAATGCTATATAAATACCATTATAGAATTAAAACCTAACCCTAATCCTTTTTCTTTCAGCCGCTCATTCACTCACCCCCACGACTCACATTCAATATCCAGGTCTGTGAGCAACTGAACATCGAAAAATCAAGATCTGGACAAGATACGAATAATCAAAATACGAACACTGAAAGTCGAGATCTGAAAATCAAAGACCGAAGGTTTGTTTCCACTTTCCAATATCGAATCTGATTTGTTATCTTGTTCCACGGAAAGCTTATATACGATTTCTTACGGTTTTTAGTTGAAATTTATACGATTTGTTTAACTTATATACAATTTGTTACAGTTTTTAGTTCAAATTTATACGAACGTCAACGGTTTATTTTACTTATATACGATTTCTTACAGTTTCATCAGAGTTATATACGATTTCGAATTGTTCCGAGATTGGTTTATTTCTATTTGTTTGGCTCTGTTTCATCAGTTTCTGTATGATTTCTGTTTTACTTTATTGATGATTACAGTTTATATGTCCGAGATGGGTTTTTATATGTATTGTGTTTTAATATGTTCTTTTCTATTATGTCACAGGTGTGAAAGAATTGGTGTTGGAACAACCCACAATTATTATTTTTGAAATGGTTGATGAAGGTAGTGAAACATCTTAAATTACTCAAGGTATCTTTATTACATATGCCGTTTTAATAACTTCATTGTTGATTCTAATATTCTATATATATTTTTAAGCTACCCATGGGCCAGGGCCATTGTTATAATTTGGAAATTTTAACCGTTGGTTTTAGACTTTAGGCCATTTAATGATAGCTGGCTGTGTTAGGCCAATTAGGCATTTAGCCCATTTAATATAATAAGTCATGTTTAATGTAGTGGCCAAAAAATAAACACTAGATAAATTTTAAAGCTATTGAAACAGAAACCTACTATTGATTTTTGAAGCGATTTAATATACTATACTAGAAAAATGGTTCTTTACTAACAAATTTTTTGTGAAATTTCCCACAACTTAATTTTGAATTATAGACAAATATTAAAAACCATAAATTTCCCCACAATTTTTCAACAAGATAGTCACTAAACCTATATTTGTGGCAATTTTGTCGCAAAGTTAACTATGTTTCCAATAATGTTCCCATAAAACTTTGTTTTTGTTGTATAATAACTAGAACCTATTAGCAATGCATAGAAGAGAATGAGAGAATGGGAGATGAATTTCTTATTGATATGACATTCAAAAATACACGAGCCACTATATATAGGCTATAACATTAATACAAACATAAACGTGACATGGGGGCTAGAAATGTGGATAGTCACTAATAATGGATGCATTCATAACACTCCCCCTTGACTATCCACATGATGATATACTATTCTTTAATACGCTTGGTGATGCTGTCTGTTGTGTAATAACTAGAACCTATTAGCAATGTATAGAAGAGAATGAGAGAATGGGAGATGAATTTCTTATTGATATCACATACAAAAATACATGAGCCACTATATATAGGCTATAACATTAATACAAACATAAACGTGACATGGGGGTTAGAAATGTGGATAGTCACTAATAATGGATGCATTCATAACACTCCCCCTTGACTATCCACATGATGATATAATATTCTTTAATACGCTTGGTGATGCTGTCTCGTTAAAAACCTTGCTAGGAAAACCCAGTGGGACAAAACCTCAGCTAAGGGAAAAAGAGTGCAGCGCGTATTGTCTCCCCCTGATACTTCTGGATCAGGTATGTTGCCTCATTAAGGAAAAAGAGTACATACACTGTGTATATTATGGGTACGTTACTCCCCCTCTATTTTACTTGTATATCTTGATGATGTTGAATCCAATCTTCTGTGACAATTGCTTGACTTGATATTTGGTGTAGTCTTCTTTGATTTGGGTGTTGTTGTCTTACATTGTCTTCATACAGTATAGCTTGAGCTTCTCTTGATCAACTCTAATCTACATACTTCTTAAATATGCTGAAATCTTCGACCTTGATAACTTGTATCTGGATTGAGATCGAACTCTATGCGAGTCTAATATATATCAATCATAACCCAGGATGCTATATTGTTCTTGTGGAACTATCTCGTGTCTCGAGTTTGTAAATATGTCAAATAATTATTTAATGCACTTTATAATTCTGCCTCGTTTAAAGACCATGCCAGGAAAACTCAATGGGACAAAACCGTAGCTAAAGCAAAAGAGTGCACTACGCATTATACATAATTAACAACATCATTTATGATGATGTTAAATTAGTACTTCGGGACCTATAAGATAAACTGATACTATTGAATCAGTTATGTTGTCTCGTTAAAAACCTTACCAAGAAAAACCCAATGGGAAAAACTTAGTGAAGGGAAAAAGAGTGCAACATTTGAGATTAGAACTGTAATCTTACCAATACAACGTAAATATCAGATGTCGTCTTGTTTGCAAGATACGTCAATGCTCTGATCGCAATTAAGTATGGTACTTCTTGACTAAGTAGTTCAACATCCTTTTCTTGGGGTTGATAAGAATAATTTTTCTATGTCAAGCGATCAGACAATCGTTCATGTACTCAACATGTACTCAACGAATGAGCTTTTTCTATATAACATCTTCTAGATGTAGTCAGATTGATGAGCAAAAATAGTACATACATACTCGAAACTATAGGTCGAGGATAACTACACTTTGTAAAGGTCATTCAAAATTTTCCTCTTTAGTTTGAGAGTTCCATCTCGATGATGTTTACATTATCACTGTAAGAGTGAAATCTTCTTAAATAGATGTAGCTCATTTTATCAAAATTATACCTCTATTTTCAGAGTATAGTCGAGTGTACCACATATGAGTAGTTTCCTTTAAGATTCATATATATAACACATATGGGGTTATTGTTTCATAATGCTTTGAGCATTTTTAATCCTTCAGGGGTTTTCATACAGATGTCATTTGCAATTGTGTCGTACATGTATACGGTGATGACATCCATAAGTTGTTTTATCTGAAGTCATTCTGAGATTGCGAGGCCGCTTAAACATCTAAAGATTATCGCATCCACTACAAGGGTATACGTTTCCTCGTAATCAACTGCTGGGGTTTGGGAAAAATCTTTATGTTAAAATGCGTGCCTTACATCGCAAAAACTCATTATTTACGTTTCCTTTTATTTAAAGACACCCATTTATAACCTACTGGTTTGACGTCTATGGGTGTTCGAACTGCTGGTTCAAAAACGTTTAGTTTGTTGAGCAAATTTAGTTCAACCTTAAGTCATGTAGCCATTTTGGCTATTTGTATGCGTACACTCTTGCACACTTTCTATATATGTAATCTTTTTTTTTTCATCGATTACATCTATTGCTATAGCATAATCAAATATATAATTTTACACGTGTTTCATTACGGTTCCATAGTGTACTTATTTTGTACATAATTCATTGCGATCTCATATTTGTTTGGTACTAGAGTTTCTTTTAGAACTCCATTAGCCTCTTTTGGGGTTTGACAACAACCTTCTTTAAGGGTTAGTATGCAACCACTTCTGGGGTTTTGTATGCAACCACTTATGGTGTTTTGTGTGCCACCTCTTTTGGGGTTACACCAACTGCGTTACTCTACTCTTTTTGTGTTTGTGGGTTTTATCTTTTGGAACCGATTTATCTCTCACAATTTATTAATATGATAATCATTTTGTGAGTACTTCCATTCGAGTAGATAAGTTTAAGCTGGTATATGTGACTTTGTCACCTTATTTGTGTTAGTGAATGCATCTTGTATTTCATTTGTTATTATTTGCAAATACACGCTCTTTCTTTTGGACTTCAGATTTGTATTGACCACTTCAGGGGTCGATATATAATATGATGCATTTTTTTATGTTACCAGTCTTTCATTTTCTTGTCTCTCCCTAAGACTGGGAATTCGATGTACATATCCCATTTATATGTTATGGTGGTGCTATTGGTACATAGGCTGCACAACAAAATATATAAAAAAAATGGAAACTTGGTTCTCTTCAGGAGACCAATTGTAATGGGGAGTATTTGTGATAAGTAGTTGGTTTTGAATTGATATAATCAATCGACGAATTCCGTCTTGACTACGTATGCCTCTCATTATATTTCACATTATGCCCAACAATGGTCCCTACAATTGGGTTGTCAAAGAACAGTGTTAAACCATGTCAAAAAAACAATTTTCCATAGTGTTGGGCATATGCTACATACAGGTAGCTAAAAACTCACATGTAACCATGTATGAATGCCACAATCCACACAACTGTACATTTCAATGGTCCCATATAAGAGGGATTGTTTGTAGGAGTCTATTGTTTGGAAGGGCATAAAAATTTATTTGCCACAAAAAAACTAACCAGACATATGATAAGGCATTTTGGGAGCAATGTTTTTAGATGACTTAGAGGTGCTAAGGTATCGGTTAGCAAGTTTGATTGTTTAGCATATCATGATGCTATCTTGATGACCTATTTGGTCATGCCATGTGGTGAACGTATAAATATTATAGTAACTTCTGGTTACTCACCATATTTGATTTAATGGGATATTGTGGAAAATTAGTATCATTTCTAGTAACTTCTAATATAGTCTTCTGGCCATATTTGCTATATGATATATTTTTAGATATTTAGTACATTTTCTTTTACACCATTCCAAGGTGATGACTTTTCATTCAAATATAGTGTGGTGAATGTTCTAAGATTTGTGTGTCCAAGTCTCTTGTGCCAAAGTTCTGTCTTTTGGTAGAGGCAGCTAAGAACAGACATGCATCAGTCATTCATTGGATTATCCTTTAACATATCAACCACATACACATTGCCACTCTATTGTGCAACAAGTTGTTTTCTGCTCCCTACTATGATTTCCTCAATCTTTCTAACCACTTCTTGCCCAACAATCTTCCAAGTTTCCTTAGTGAAGAATGACCCATAGCCCTTGTCACTCATTTGAGACATACTTCCCCTTTGAATTGTTACCAAAATATACATCACCCCGTCCATGTTTTTTTGAAATCTTTGAGTAGGGCTCTACATCCTTTCATGTGCTTGGAGCCTCCACTATCTACATACCATAAACTATCAAAGCTTGCCGAAGCTCCCTGCACATCAAGTAACAAATTAGTTTTGGTGAGTTTCGAAAGCCAAGATGACTTTGGATGGGTCACAGACAAGTCATCCTTAAGTCCAAGATAATGGTCAGTGGGTGGGAAAATTTTTGTATCATCTAGTGGGGATCATTTCTAGTCAGATGATGGTAAACATAAGCATGCATGTTCATTTTTGGTTTTGAAGCCTTTTGTAGACCTCATAACCATGAGGGACCTTTTGGTACAATGGTTGTCCATATCCCGTTGGGAATTGGTTTGCAAGTGGTGCATCTGTTACTTGAACATCTTTATGAACAGAGGTTGCATTTAGCTGTTTTGTAACAGATGTTTTGACAGGGACAAAGGTCTGTTGACTTTTTGATGTTGATTTTTGTGGACTCTCTAGTGTTTTTGATTTATACTCTTTTCTTTTGACTTCAAAAGTTTTGAGATAAACACACTCTTTGTGGTTCTTTTTCCACAGATTGTGTAATGAGGTTGTGACACTTCGGACTTTCCCGGATAACCTTTCGATGTAACTTACGTGTATATGTGTTTTTGAATGAAAATTTGATCTATTGTGTTACATGTTATGTGTATGTATTATATATAATTATATAGATAAAGTGTGTGAGAGTATGCATGTGTGTGAGGTGAGCCGAAACCATGACCCAACTCGAGACCCCTTGGTCTCGAGTGAACAGTAAGACATATTAGGAGCCGGTTTGGTTTGGGCCATGTGAAAGCCCAAGTCGCAACACCCTTAAGCCCACCCGGAACACTATATAACCCAACCCTCACACCCCTTTTGCCTCTTTTACTACACTCATCTCACTCACCCTCATCATTCTTCTCCAAAACCCTTACAAACACCAACATCCACCATCACCTTCTTCCTCCTACTCGGAACCAAGCTCTCGGATCAACCAACAACAAGAACACCTCAGCTCTAGCTCGGAATCACCAACCGGAAGCTCACTCATCGATCCATCATACCCACACACCTTGAATCTCTATCGGTTAGTGTTATTATGTTCACTAGGTGTTTGTTGCACAATGTTGATAAATTGCCTTGATATGTTTGCATTATTGTTGGTTATTTAGTTGATGATTGTTACTCTTGTTGGAGAAAATAGAGTGCTTTCCGGTTGTTATAATGCTTGGATTAGGTCGATGATTGTTATATGTTTTGGATCATGATATGTTATATTGTTTAGGTTGAATGGTTGTTGTTATCCGAATGATATTAAGGGTTTGGTTAGAGGGTTTATACATGAATTTTGGATTGTTTATTGAGGAATGGGGTTGAGTGTTCATAAATGAGTTGCTTGAATGTTATATGAATATGATGATGAACAGCATGAATGTCACGTAAATATTTTGAATATGCTTGTTTTAATCTGTTTGATTGCAAAATAGACAAGAAAACATGTTAGTGGATATAGTACACAATTTGCATGAAAATGCAATTCTATTGGTCAGTACATTGCAGGTTCTAGAAGGTTTGTTGTGCACGTAATCACGGTTGCGAGTCGCAACCTTTGGTTGCTACTCGAGACCACATCAAGTCTTGTCGAGATCTCCCGGTTGCGAGTCGCAATCAACGCGTATCGAATCCGGTTGCGAGTCGTAACCACTGCTGCTAAGTCGGAACCGCCAGTTGCGAGTCGTAACCTCTGGTTGCGACTCGTAACCAAAACGTGATGAACCGAGACCTCGGTTGCGAGTCGTAACCTCGGTTACGAGTCGCAACCACCCTGTCTCGACTGGACTATTTGGTGTTATTGGGCTTCGACTGTTGGGCTTACTGTTGACTGAGCTGCTTGTTTGTCACTGCTGATTATATGTTAGGGCTGACCCAATAACCCAGCTGTTTGGGTATTCTCATGTTATACGTGTTTGCTATATGTTTTGCCATACGTATTCGCTATGTGTTTACTTGTACCCGACTTGACCCATATTTGGTAACCATGTTAGGACGTGGTGACCAACATACCTGACCGGGTAAAAATATCTACCGAGCAACCCAAGGTGAGTTCACAACTTAAAAGCATGCGTCCCGGTGGTTTGGGGCACGAGACTAAAGCAACCCTATCCCCTTGTAAAGGGGATACCATTTACGTTCCTTCCCTAGTTATTGGGAACAAACTTACTTTTCCTTCCCTTGTCATTGGGAAACCTTTTAGTTAATTACTGTTTATACGGAATGCAACCAAACGGCACTAAACGCAACTCTATCACTCAAGTCCCTACTACATAATACCGATTAGTCGCCGGGGCCAGGCGAACGGGTTATTAGTTGATAGCGCTATTTAGGTTTTACCAACCTCACACCGTGCCATGGTATGGGATCGGTCGTGAACTAATGTACTCAGGCATCCGTCAATGATGATAGAACATTGACATCGGGGCATCCTGCGGAAACGCAAACGGTTACCTAGTGTTCGGTATTGGAAAAAAAACAGTTTAGTCGCTAACTTTTGGGGTAGCTCCCCATGGCATGTATAAACGGATAAATGAACTGGTGAAACAAGTTTTTTTTTTGGTAATTAAAACTGGACAACTAGTGAACTCACTCAGCATTATTGTTGACTCCCTTACTGCATGCTTTGCAGGTGGCCAGTGACTGGAGCAGCTACTTGGGATGTGTAGTGGTCGTCTGCCCGTGTGTTGGGCATTTATCATGCTTACCTTATGAACATTATTTAAAACTGTTTATTTATGCTTCCGCTACTTATTACTGTTTGAACTTGAAGCCTTAAACCCTGAACTTGATATTTGCTAATCTTATGGTTAGTAAGTATTACTTTTGTTATCAATTTAATTATTCAGTATAATTGGTGGCTGGATCCTGGTCAGTCACGCCCTCGAAGCGGGTGTTATCCGCAGGTGGATTTTGGGGGTGTGACAGAGGTGCATGCACAATCACACTTGTTTTTTAATGGTATATGCTTTTAGAAGAAAAAAGTTTTTGGTGATATGATTTTTATTTTCACATAAATCACAAAACAAGTTTTTAACCTTCTCTTTCTTCTTTCCTTTTTTAGCCTCCGTTTCAACAGAGGTTATAACCTCTACTGGAAGGTCTTTCAAGGGAAAGATTTTAACTTTGGGTTCTTTGACACCCTCAATTGTGGCAAACTTGTTGCAACTTGCGGCAAGTTTCCTACCACTTTTGAGGTTTTTTTTTTTAAATGTTTATATCACTATACTAATAAAAAAAGAAAATTTAATAAATAAAAAATAACGTTTCAAGTTTGCCACAACTTTTGATTTTTTAGATTTTAAATTGTTTGTTTAATTATACCTAACAAATAACATAATTACCATATGTTATAGGTAAACTCAATGAACACGAAGGTGACTCACCTACCTACCAACCTGCTTCATCTTCTCGGAGGGTGTTTTATAACACCTGTCTTGCTAGGTGGTGAAAACTTTTAATTTTTTTAAGTTTTCAAATTTGTTTATTTTATTGTATTAACAACAAAATTTAATAAATAAATAAATAAAGAAATAGAGTTTTGTGGTAAAATTGTAGCAAGTTGCGGCAACTTTGCCTCACTTTTCGATTTATTAGTTTTAATTGGTTTTTATTTTTTACTAGCAAATATCATGAGTTATTAAACCGAAAAAAAGGTTATTGGATTTTATCAATCCATTTCTAACTGGCAGTTAGTTTTTCCCTGACGTGGTACAAACCCAGTTATTTGCTTATTTGCTGATGTCGCTGCTTATGTTTATGCTTATATAGCATAAACCTAGTTATTGGATTTTTATATTTCTAACTTTCACCACCATCAACAACCACCCACCACCACCATGAACAACCACTACCACCATCAGCCGCCACCACCACCATCAACAATCACCACCGTTAGCCGCCACCACCACCACACCATCAACAACCACCAACACCACGCGCCACCACCCCACCATCAACAACCACCACCACTAGCCGCCATGGTGGTGATTGTTGATGGTGGTGGTGGTGGTGGTGGTGGTGGTGGCTGATGGTGGTGGTTGTTGTTGATGGTGGTGGATGGTGGTGGTGGGTGATGGTGGTGGAAGTGGTGGCTAATGGTGGTGGTGGTGGTGAAAGTTAGGATTATTAAAATCTAATAATTAGGTTTGTGCCACATAACTAACCCCATCAGCCAATAACTAGGTTTGTGACAGGTTAGAAAAAAAGATCGATCGGGTCAAATTCGTACAATTTGGGATGTCAGATGGAATTTTTTAAGTTGATACTCATGTAGACCAGTGAGAGTGAAAGTTAGGATTATTAAAATCTAAATAAAGCTTTGTGGAAAAATTGTCGCAAGTTTCCACAACTTTGCCGCTATTTTAGATTTTTTTAGTCCGTAAAATTATTTCTTATATTGTATGAACAAATAACATGAGTTATCAAATAAAAAGATAATAATGTTTTGTGGGAAAAATGTAGCAAGCTACCACAACTTTGCCACATATTTTGATATTTTAGTTTTTAAATATGGTTATTTTTATGGTACTAACAATTCACATCCAAAGAGCCTTTGGCCTAGCTGTATCAAAGTGTTGGAAAATGTTTTGCCTTTTCGTATGAAAGAGGGTTCGAATCCCATTGACAAAAATTAAGCCATTCAAGAAAAAAATAGTTAACAAAAATTGATAAATAATATAATTAAATTTCGTGGGTAAATCGTTGCAAGTTGCCACAAATTTGCCACTATTTTGATTTTTTTTTAGTTTTATAAACTGCAATAACTAATAATAAAAGTTAATAAATGAAAAAGAAACGAAGTTTTGTGGGGACCTTGTTGGAAACATGTTGGTGCAGTTTTGTGTATGTAGCTTGGTCTTATTACGTTGTAATTTGTACGGTCTTTATTTATGGTCTTGTATAGTTTGTGTCGAGTCGGCCAAGTCCAGATATCCTCCTTTCTTGACTTAGCATGACGTTTCTTTTGTTAATGATGTAAAACAGTTTGCTATGTGCAACTGTTAGTAGTGTTTGGCTCTTACTGTTTTCTGCTGCAAGTTTCTGTCTTATGTAGGTTTCCCATGAAGATTCTTGAGTCTTCGTGGGATAACACTTTTCACGAACAATGGTGTTGTGAGGATTGTTCACCACGAACCTTGATGGTTTGTGGTCCTTTGAAGGTTCGTCTGTAATGTCCACGAAGAATCCCAGTCTTCGTGGGCTTATGACTGTTCATGGCCCAGTAATCACTCTTCGTAGTGTTACTGGGTATTGGGCCTATATAAGGAGTTACTTGTTTCTCATTTCAGTTAAGAGAGTCTCTGTGAATGTTGTAAACACTGTGTGTATGTGTGTACTGATTCTCTTCACTTAATCAAAGTCTGTAAATATTTGGTTACTTTGTGTTTGTTCTTCTTTGCTTTTGTTTGCATACTTACGTGGATTTCGCACTTGTTAGTGTGTTATAAAACAAGGAAGTAGGTTTATTCTTGATCCTCCAGTGGACCTACAAGTGGTATCAAAGCTTTGGCTATCTTCCTTATTTAAAACCAAACAAAACCTTATGTTTGAAGAATTTGTGAAGTTTCTAGAAGTTGTTTTTGCGTTTGAGAACAAGAAAATCAAGTTTTTCTGAAAAAGTGTTTAAAACTTAGTGAAAACTTATTGTTTGAAGATAATTTTTACAAAAACCCAGTTAAAACACATGGAGACATATTAGGACTTGGTTTTCCTTAAAATTTCTTTCAAAATTTAAGTTCGTCAAACTTTCGAATGAGTCGTTTAACCCGAAAAGTCACCGGATTTTGGATGGTGAGGATAAGATTCAAAAGATTTTCTGGAAAAAGCAAGATTTCAAATGTTTGTTTTTAACCATATTAGGATATCCAGCTACTATCTTTCTTAATATCAGAAAAAGTAAATTACTAAAAACAGGGGAATCTCACCAACCATTGCAGCACGAAGAATTGTGTTCACGAACAATATATTACACCAAGAATCTTTCTGCGAAGAATAGGAGTGTTCGTGGATCTTGGTGACTCAACGAAGAATCATTCTTCGTTGAGGTAATTCTTCTTTGGAAATTCATTCTTCATAGGAAGTCATTGTTCGTTGGAATACCATTCTTCGTTGGAGTTTTGTTAGTGGACCTACAACTGTTCGTGAAAAATAAGAGTCTTCATGGACTTTCTAGTCAACGAAGAATCCTTGTCTTCGTGACAAGTATTATTCGTCGAACTGATTCTCCGTGGATCATTGTTCGTGGACTATACCTTGTGATTTTAACAGAGAGTTGATAACTTTGTCAAAAATTTCTAGTTTGTCTTTTAACTTAAATTGTCTTTTATAAAACTTCAAAATGAGTTCAAACCCTTTGAGTTGGAGTGAAAACTCAAGTATTCCACAAGATCCTTCATAATGGGTGAAAGGATTGATCCCGAAAAAGGAAATTACCAAACATCAATGGGCATGTGTAGCGAATCAAAACACTAGCATTCAAAATTTTCTCTTAAGCGAGAGTGAAACGGGAAGCAACAATCGTCCACCAAAATTGAATTACATGAACAATTATCCATCATGGAAAAATCGTTTTCATACGTATGTTCTAGGGTAAAACACCGAATTGTAGACATGCTTTATCACACCATACAATGTAGCTCTCGAAGAAGCAGGTTCTAATGTACAAGCTTTGTCGGGATTGAGCGAAAATGATAAAAAGGCTTACGATCTTGAGAAGAAAGCTTTTGCTATACTTACGTAAGCACTTCATAAAGATATCTATCATCAATTTACGTATAGTACAAGTACAAAGAACTTGTGGGACGTCTTGGAAGCTCAAGGAGAAGGAAATGCTGCAACGAGAAAGATTCGTCATCATTTGTTGAAGAAGGAGTTCGAAGCATTTCGGTTCCTGGAAAATGAAACAATGTACGACATGGCTACTCGATTCTATCACTTTCTTAGTGAGATGCACTCATACATGGTTTTTGCTACACAACAAGAAATGGTCATGTGTTTTGCTGATGCTTTGCCACCCAAGTGGAGTCAGTTCATTAACGTCCTGAAGCATACTGGTGTTTTGGATATGGTGAGCATTTATGAATTCGTCCAGAAGCTCGAGAACAACGATGAAGAGGAAATTCGAAAGGCTAAACGACTTCTAGTTCCACAAAACTCTGAGATATATTTTGGAAGTCTTAATATGGGAGTTAGTACTAGTCAGCAACAACCGAAGCTTCAAACCGTATTTGTATCAGGTACAAACCCTTATGGTCAACCAGTTCAATCATCTAGTGCTCTTACAGATCCTTATGGGGGACCGTTTGATCCAAGTGCCTATTTACCGCCACCCAAACCCGCACAACCCCTTGTCCTCCCACAGATCCTTATTGAAGACCTTTCGATCCGAACGCCTATCTTCCTTTCGCAAAAGCTGCTCCTCAACAAACCCAACAAAAACCCTCTCCATTCACACAAACTACCCTACAACAACCTTGTCAATCACCTCCTCAACAAGCCTTTTATGGGAACAACAATACTCAATCTACAAACCCCAACACTGTCAGATTTGATACCTCAAACTTCACCAAAGTAGGTGTGGAAGATGCTCGGGAACATATAGAGCTTCTAAACACAATGGTGAGTGCCTATTGTGGATTAGTCGCCGGTCAAATTGGGAACATTAATTTGACAGATGAAGACTATTAAAAAATAGACAGGGAGGAAATGGAATTAATGGATATTAAGTGGGCGTTTGCAAGTGCAGTGAGAAGAGCTAAGGACTACATGAAGAGAACGTGTAGAACAAGTTTGGAAAGTAAAGGGACACTAAGTATGGTTTCGATAAGGATGCAGTTACATGCTTCAATTGTGGTGAGAAGGGCCATTTCAATCGGGAATGCACTCGACCGAGCAGACAAGGAAATCAAAATCCTTTCAGAAATCAGTCAAGCTCATCCAATGCCAATCAAGTGAACAAAGAAAGGGGCATTGTAGCAGTTAACAATCCGGGTAACTCAAACGAGTCGGGCCCTTCCAATTCAAACAGGGCCTTAGTAGTTCATGCAGATGAAGGATGTGACTGGTCAGTTTAACTGGGTAATCAGGGAATGGAAGGAAATGAAGGAACTGCTAGTTATGCTAAGATCATCAAGTATATCAAGCAATGTTCACAGTGAGGAGTTCTCTGAGGATGATGACAGTTCTGGTTACAGTGGTAGCTCGGATGAGGAAAGTTCCAATGCGGGTGGTTATGGTTCAGATTCGGAAGTAAAGGAAACTCTTGATGCTGAGGTTGACAGTCTGCTTAAAGAAGCTAAGGAACTGAAAGAAGTAGAAGAGCATAAAAGGCAGAAATCTATGTTGGTAAGGAAAGCTGAAGTCGCCTCCAACGAAATGGAAAAGTTCTTCACTGAGGATGGATCTTTTTCTTATCAGACTGCCTTTATGGTAATTGCTGTAGCTTCGACTAGTAAGGTAAACACCGAAAATTCTAGTGTATGCAATGATTGTGTAGAATTGAAATGTAAGCTAGAAGTAGTAACTAGTCACAATCAGGGTTTGGTAGTTGACCTTTCGAAATGCAAGGAAGCAAACATGGCTTTAACTCACAATGAAAAAGATTTCAAATCTGTTATTGAAACGCTTAAGCAAAGTGTATCTGAATTAACAAAAACTGTTTTAAACAAACAAACGGGTATTAACAACTATATTAATATCATTAAAGAATTAAAGAAAGAGTTATCCATTGCCAAATGCGAGGATGATGCGATCAAGCTCAAGTTGGAGAGTTATTCTAACTCCCGATATGTGCTTGATCATATCATCATCGAGGTTCAGAAGCTGCAAGGGGATGTCAAGTGCATTAGGTATAAATCGTGTCTACCTCCGTTGAGACACAATTATACCAAGATGCCTGCTGAGGAAGAAATGCCACAGTTTGAACCATCTGTACCTCTTAATCCCAAAGAGTTTGCAGCAGGTTTAGGGTTCAAACTGGATGATTCATCAAAGGAATCAGAAAAGACAGAAAATGTGTCTTGTGCTGTGGAAAAAAGTACTCCAATAATTGAGGATTATGTTTCATCAGATGATGAATCTGATGACGTATCGGATGAATCAGAAGAGTGTTATCAGGATCAATCTCTTTATAAGAAGAAGGGAGTAGAAATTCCTGTTGAGAATCACATTTTGTGTGATCCTCCTACTCCCGTTGCCCCCGTTGTGCAATCAATTGCAAAACAGGAGATTGAATTGATCAAATCTGTGGATGAATCTGTATCTACGTTTACGGGAGAAAATGTGTTGTATACTTTGATTGGTGATGATAAAATTTACTCAAACAAGGATTTTCCAATTAAAAATGTTAATCCATCAATGATTGAATGAGTTTTGGAAGATTCTACCAGTAAGTTTTTGGGTATGGCGACCCCGAGAGTTACCGTAACTCAGTGTGATCCTATTCCAAAATCTGAAGTTAGAAAACAATACGGGAATCAAAAATTACCAACTGAGAAACAACCAATCGCCCCTAAAGGTAAACAACAAGAAAACTGAGCTCAACAGCCTAAGTTCGAACCAAAAGGAGCTCGAAACAAGAAAAAGGGAAGGGATGTTAAATTTGTATTCTTATATTGTATGAACAAATAACATGAAATAATGTTTTGTGGGAAAAATGTGGCAAGCTACGACAACTTTGCCACATATTTTGATATTTTAGTTTTTAAATATGTATCAAAGTGTTGGAAAATGTTTTGCCTTTTCATATGAAAGAGGGTTCGAATCCCATTGACAAAAATTAAGCCATTCAAGAAAAAAATAATTAACAAAAATTGATAAATCATATAATTGAATTTCGTGGGAAAATCGTTGCAAGTTGCCACAAATTTGCCTTCGTTTTGATTTTTTTTTTAGTTTTATAAACCACACTAACTAATAATAAAAGTTAGTAAATGAAAAAGAAACAAAGTTTTGTGGGGACCTTGTTGGAAACATAGTTAACTTTGCGATGTAATTGGAATAAATACAGGTTTGGTAACTATCTTGTCGAAATATTGTGGGAAAATTTATGGTTTTTAATATTTGTCTAAAATTTGTGGGAAATTTGTCAAAAAGTTGCCACAACTATTCTATTGTTTTCAATTTTATTTGGTTTTATAAATTGCACTAACTAATAATAAAAGTTAATAAATGAAAAAACTGTTATGAATGCATCCATTATTAGTGACTATCCACATTTCTAACCCCCATGTCACGTTTATGTTTGTATTAATGTTATAGCCTATATATAGTGGCTCATGTATTTTTGTATGTGATATCAATAAGAAATTCGTCCCTCGTTCTCTCATTCTCTTCTATACATTGCTAATAGGTTCTAGTTATTACACAACACGTTAGCAGCACGAAAGTGCTCGAATCATCATTGATTTTAATCGTTGATTAAAGTCTTGGTTGACCCATGTCGTTGATGATGTTTTTGTTGATAAAAGTTTTGGTGGCCCGAGGTGTTTCCAAAGAAGATTGGATTTCGTAGACATGGCGATTGAAAAGTGATGGAGATACTATTTCCTTTAGTTATTTCAAGGTAAGTTTTTTTTTTCCACCATACATGTTTATCTACATAAGGTATTACTCTTATACCTACATTGTTTCTTGTTGAATATGCCTTATCTTTTCAACATGATTTTACCATGATAAGAATAATCGTTAACCCGAATGAGATTTTTGAAAGTCGGTTGAATAGGGGATGTTCAAATCCTACTCATAATTTTCATTTTCATTTTCATTTTCAATGACCTTTTCTAGAATAAATGATCATCACGGTATTTATTGAAAATAAATAGGAAATATAATTAAACAAACAATTTAAATTCTAAAAAATCAAAAGTTGTGGCAAACTTGAAACGTTATTTTTTATTTATTAAATTTTCTTTTTTTATTAGTATAGTGATATAAACATTTAAAAAAAAACTCAAAAGTGGTAGGAAACTTGCCGCAAGTTGCAACAAGTTTCCCACAATTGAGGGTGTCAAAGCACCCATAGTTAAAATCTTTCCCTTGAAAGACCTTCCAGTAGAGGTTATAACCTCTGTTGAAACGGAGGCTAAAAAAGGAAAGAAGAAAGAGAAGGTTAAAAACCTGTTTTGTGATTTATGTAAAAATAAAAATCATATCACCAAAAACTTTTTTCTTCTAAAAGCATATACCATTAACAAAACAAGTGTGATTGTGCATGCACCTCATTACACAATCTGTGGAAAAAGAACCACAAAGAGTGTGTTTATCTCAAAATTTTTGAAGTCAAAAGAAAAGAGTATAAATCAAAAACACTAAAGAGTCCACAAAAATCAACATTAAAAAGTCAACAGACCTTTGTCCCTGTCAAAACATCTGTTACAAAACAGCTAAATGCAACCTCTGTTCACAAAGAAGTTCAAGTAACAGATGCACCACCTGCAAACCAATTCCCAACGGGATATGGACAACCATTGTACCAAAATTTTCCCAACATGAACATGCATGCTTATGTTTACCATCATCTGACTAGAAATGATCCCCAGTAGATGATACAAAAATTTTCCCACCCACTGACCATTATCCTGGACTTGAGGATGACTTGTCTGTGACCCATCCAAAGTCATCTTGGCTTTCGAAACTCACCAAAACTAATTTGTTACTTGATGTGCAGGGAGCTTCGGCATGCTTTGATAGTTTATGGTATGTAGATAGTGGAGGCTCCAAGCACATGAAAGGATGTAGAGCCCTACTCAAAGATTTCAAAAAAACATGGACGGGGTGATGTATATTTTGGTAACAATTCAAAGGGGAAGTGTGTCTCAAATGAGTGACAAGGGCTATGGGTCATTCTTCACTAAGGAAACTTGGAAGATTGTTGGGCAAGAAGTGGTTAGAAAGATTGAGGAAATCATAGTAGGGAGCAGAAAACAACTTGTTGCACAAAAGAGTGGCAATGTGTATGTGGTTGATATGTTAAAGGATAATCCAAAGAATGACTGATGCATGTCTGTTCTCAGCTGCCTCTACCAAAAGACAGAACTTTGGCACAAGAGACTTGGACATACAAATCTTAGAACATTCACCACACTCTCAAAACAAGGCCTTGTAAGAGGCCTTCCACCAAAACTTTTTACTTGTGATGAACATTGTGTTTCTTGTTTAAAAGGTAAACAACATAAATGCTCATACAAGTCCATTGAAGAATCTGAAACAACCAAGTGTTTACAACTATTGCAGATGGAATTGATTTTTCCTATAAAAGTCATGACTATGAAAAAGAAGAGATATTGTCTTGTTATTGTTGATGATTTTACAAGGTTTACATGGACTTACTTTTTGCACTCCAAAGATGAGACGATGAGACTGTAGGTATTTTGCAGGACTTTTTAAAACAAGTTGAAAAGCAATTGGATATGCCAGTAAAAGTCTTTAGAAGTGACAATGGAACAGAGTTTTGAAACAAGGAGTTAGATGATTTCTGTGTCAAAAGAGATTGTAAGGCAGTACAGCATACCAAGAACACCCGAACAAAATCTTTTAAATTTAAAATTAAGAATCGGTAGCCAAAGACTTTGAAGTATGAGATTAGTGGTTTGATCTTGAACAAAGTTTCATGGGCAGTCTTTTGATGTTTGGGGCTGATTTAATCTTTGTTCTTCACTTAGAAAGCAGTGTTTACAGCCTTTGCCTAAAAGGTTAAGGGTAAACCTGAATCCGCAAGCATTGTTCTAGCAGCTTGAATCAATGTTCTGTTTCTCCTTTCAACCACTCCTATTTCAAAATTTGTAGTCAAAGTGGATTGTGGTTATTTTCTGGGATACTCAATTATTGCCAAGGCCTACAAAGTGTTTAACAAAAGGCATATGACATTTACAAAAGAAGTGTGATTGTGCCTGCACCTCATTGCAAAATCTGTGGGAAAAGAACCACAAAACTCAAGAGTGTGTTTATCTCAAAAATTTTGAAGTTAAAAGAAAAGAGTATAAATCAAAAAACATTGGAGAGTCCACAAAAATCAACATCAAAAAGTCAACAGACCTTTGTCCTTGTCAAAACATTTGTAACAAAACAGCTGAATGCAACCTCTGTTTCCAAAGAGGTTCAAGTAACAGACGCACCACCTTCAAACCAATTCCTAAGGGGATATGGTCAACAACTATACCAAAAGGTCCCTCATGGTTACCATCATCTGACAGGAAATGGTCCCCAACAGATGTTACAAAAATTTGCCCAAACCGCTGACCATTATCCTGGATAGCATCATCAGCTGACAGGATAGCATGTTTGTGACCCCATCCAAAGCCATCTTGGCTTTGCCATCTTGGCTTTGGGATCTCACCTAAATTAATTTGTTACTTGATGTGTAGGGATGAGCATTTGGTAATGGGTACCGTTACCAGTGCCAAATTTCCCGTACAATATTTTTTTGGTAACAATACCCACTTCTTCCGCTTCATGGCATTTTCAGTTCCGGTTCGATACGGTACCTTCAAATATAGCTACCTTACTTTACCAAATATTTCTGTACTAGCATTTTTGACAGATTTCGATATCGGTATTTTCAGTACCGCCAGTTCGGTATGGTACCGGACTATGCCCATCCCTATTGTATCATGCGTAAAAATGGGTTTTGGGTAAACATAAAGTTGGTGAATAGATCTAAATTTAAATAAAACGTTTTTTGCTTTATTATTTATTAAAGTTTATTTTATGATTTTGCCCCGTGGTTAAATCACTTTTACCCTTTTAGCCCAAAATGAATCTTTTAACAACTGGGCCCCCAACGTCTTTTTTTCTAACCCTTTTGGCCCCTAACACTAACCCCATCCATTTACTTTTAGGGACCAAAAGGGTTAGAAAAAGACGTCGGGGCCTCAAATGCTAAAAGTGATATAACCACAGGGGCCAAAATCATAATTTACTCTTTATTAAAATAACATGAAACCTCAAGTGTAAATGATATATCTCTAACAAACCACCAATAACCACAATCACCACAACCAAAAATGATACGCGACATAAAGATAATGAAACAATAGATAGCAATGAGATTCAAGCCCCAAAGAGCGAATCTAAATGATGTTGGCGATACCGAGTTCAACCCATGGTCGGGGGAAACAATCAGCCAGTGGATCCATATTAGAAACAATAGACACAAAGCGAGTAACATGTTTATATATGTATATGAAACAATATATACAAATATATGAAACAGGTTGCGACACATTGATGTTGCATGTTGATGATTTGAATAAGAAACATATGAAACATAAACACATGATATACCCCAAAAATGTTTAGGGACAAAAAGGGGAAAAAGAAATAGATCTACGCATAGTTTTGCATTCCATTTCATCATTACGTAAACCGCACGAGTGTTGAGGAAAAAACTTCAAAAGACAATAGTTACCCTAAAGGAATTAATAACCAAAAATACTAAACAATCAAAAACCAAAAATTATAAAATAAATCCTCTAACTTAGGTATTTTGTCTAACTTAAAACAATAGAAAATAATACTAACATATCTATTAACTTAATATTTGCAACTAAATAAATAATGTGACATATCTAAAATATTACCTTAATAATACTTATACCATTGCTTTCATATTGTAACATGTACTAAGTCTAAATATACTTTAGCCACATATATTTATAACCTAGTCCCAACATATTCTATCCATGATGAAAAGTCTGACAATAAATTACCAAGACAAAGTAGATAACAATTTATGTAATTATAAGTTAAAAATATGAATTCCAACAATTTATTAAAAATTCATCTTTCAATTTATATACATCCAAAAATCATATTTTATCTTATATTTTATAGAAATCATCAAATTTGTTAAAAAAGGATAAATTTATGGTTAATATTTAATAAGTCCTTTTATTTCCAAAAAAAAAATATACTATAGAACAAGAAATCTATAAAAAAAATACATGTCATGATTATTTTATAGAAAATCAGAAAAATAATATCCATGAGATTATATATTGATGAATCTATTTTTAATATAATTTTTCCATAAATTAGAACATGATCAAGAATTCATAACAAATCTATGAGACATCCAAAAATCCTCAATAATTACAGAAACCCAACTAAGGGGCTGTTTGGTAGCCTCTTAATGACCATTCAGATGCTACCTCTTAATGATTTAAAACCTCTGAATGAATAAGAGGTAACCTCAAGTCTGAATGGTTAAGAGGTAACATCTGAATGGTAAATCATCACATGTCACATTCTTCTACTTTCTCATTGGTAAAATTCTTAATAGTTTCATTAAGAGGTAGCCTCTTAATGACCATTCAGAGGCTACCAAACAGCCCCTAACATGATTATGAACAATACCTTAGATTCAATTTCATTAAAACATAATCATAAGTCAAAAGCTCCAATTTTCTAGAGACTAAGAACCCTAATATTAATAGAGATCAAAATAAGATTCATTTGCCCTTCTATCACAGAAATGGATAGTAGGGTCTTATAGAGCATGAAAAACTAGACGTGTTAGGCTTTGGAATTACCTGATTTTGTGAAGAAATAAAGAAGATATCAATTCACTAAGTTCCAAGCCCTAGCTTTGATCCTTGTCCAAATTCATGAGTTAGAGAGTGGATTAGCAAGTTGTAGATATGGAGATTCGTGAAATATGATAAGGGATGTTGTTCGGTTTTGTGTTTAGGCAAAGATGGACGAATTTGGTGTGATGATTTTGGTTTTCATAGCACCAATTACTTGTTGATTATCTGTAGTCAGTAAAACCCACTTAATTGGGACAATAAAGATGCCGTAAAGTCGAGAATAAGAAGAGATGAGGACTCTTCAGTTACATATATTGCGATTTGGAAGAAGAGGAACCGCATACATATGTCGTTTGGTTCAGGCACCAAACGACATGGTATATCGTTTAGGTTTTCTTGTAGACAACATAGGTTGTCATTTAGAAAACCAAGTATGTGGTTTGGTTTAGATTTGCTTATCGTTTGGCTTAGGTTTCAAACGTGACAGTATATCATTTAAGCATAACTGGTGTTGTTTGAGAAGAGAAGTGATGGGTATCGTTTAAGGGAGGTGAGATGTCGTTTAGTTTATTATTAATTGACTAGATAACACAAAATTTCAAATAATAAAACTTAGACGAGCAAATATAAAAATTTGCATTTTCATAATAGTTTATTACGATTAGAGTCTCATTTACAAACGGGTCGGGTTTCATTGATCCGTTTTTGACGGATGTTACAAAGGGGACGCTAGTGTTTTAAGATTAGACGACCATGTTTAGGCCTAATGAAAGTGAGCCACATGTTGAAAGTGACAATATTTTTAGTAACACTAGCTTACGTTGTCTTAACAGGTCTGCAACTAGAGAGCCCTCTCGCGCAATAGATCCCCAATTTAAACCCCTCAATGAGAAACCCCTGTCACCCAGACTCGAACTTGAGACTTGGAGGGGAAAACTCACCCGGGCACACCATAGGTGAAACTTAAATAACGTGAAACTTATGTGGCGCGATAAAACCACACACCATTTGGTCTTATACCAAAATCTTTTGACACCTAATCTCTTGGCAAAATCAAAAATCAGTTGTCAAAATACACATTATCCTTAGTGCAATTGACACAATTAGATTTTAGTGACATTAACATTTATCCTTCTTGATTGGTGTTTCACCTAGTCAGAATTATGTTACGTTTGGACGTCGCTAAGAATTACTAAATCATAAGTTTTGTTTTGTTCTTGGTTATAGTATATGATCACCTAATGCATGTAAAAAAGGTTTTTTTTGTCAAACAAACAATAGATTATTGTTGATGATAACTTACATAACTTGTCGATAATTAATTTGAAATGATCAATGTTTACACACCCTGTAAACTCAATTTCACAAGAACATCCAAGACTTCTATGTTAACAGGATATTCATTTTCTTCCAACTCCTTGGCATTTTCTAGCATTAAATTGTGGTTTCCAAGAACGGATAATCCGTATACCCAACAACAGGATCGCGTGTATAAAAGGTTGATCTGTCATACTTGTTAAGAGAAGCATTAAGCTCAAATCGTTTTGGCAAATCCGGATTAGCCAAAAACAAACGACCATAAGCAACAAGATCGGTTCTGTTTTCAGCCACAGCTTTGTTACCATCTTCCCTGCCATACCCACCAGCAGAAATAAAAGTCCCTTTGAATGCTTTTCTCATAGGGACAAGACTATCAAGGCAATAAACTCTTTCAAATACTGATTTCATCCTAGGTTCCACCATATGGCAGTAAAGAATCTTGAACTCATTCAAAGATTCAGCCATGTAAAGATCTAAAGTTTCCGGATTTGAGTCACCTGATTCCGAGTAGTTTGCAAACGGGTGTGATGAGAAAGCAAGTACCTCAGCTTCTACGGGTTCGACATATGTTGGTCAATCAAATTCTCCTAAGTTTGTGGAAAAGGGAACATGTTTTAAATGTGGGGAGTTTGGGCATATCATTAAGAATTGCACAAACACTCCAAAAGATAAATTTGTTGAGAAAGCACCACCTGAAAAGGTTCACCCTCAACGTCGTCCTGTTTCACCAAAACATGGTAAACGAACAGTTAAAGAACAAGAAACGAAACAACGACGTAAGAACATCAAAGCTGTTGAAAAGGCTTTAAAATCTGAAGTCAAACCTGTAAAAAGGGAACCAAGTGTTTCACAACCATTAAAACCAGAAGCTTCAAAATCTGTTTACAACACTCAATCTGGTAAACAAAAACAAACTTGGAAACCTAAGACGGGTGATAGTTCAGGGGGATCTCCTGTTTTTGAAAATTATCAAGAAATTGAGATCACTTTTTGTGATGCTCAGGGACGACCCAAGACCACTAAGGCTTGGGTCCCCATCCTCAACTGATCTTTCAATGATATGTGCAGGATGTTCCAGGAGGAACTATTAATAGTCATTGGATTGTTGATAGTGGAGCATCCAGGCACATGACAGGCGACTTACGGCTTCTGTATAATGTGAGAAATATTAGAGGAGGCTATGTCGCATTTGCGGGAGACAAAGGCGGATACATCACTAGAGAGGGAAGTATCTCTAATGGTATTGTGTGTTTCGATAAGATCAATTATCTTCGTCAAATTAATCATAATCTTCTCAGTGTGTCGCAAATCTGCGATAAAAAGTTCACCGTGCATTTCGATGATGCCGGTTGTTATGTGCTTAAACCTGGTTTCAAGATTCCTAAAGAATGGATTCTCTTATCGGCTCCAAGAGTTAATGATCTCTATATTCTTGATATGAGCTAAGCGATTACAACATCTGCACAAGTCACTTGTTTTGTCTCTAAAGCTACAGAAAAGGAGTCTATATCTTGGCACAGAAGAATGGGGCACATTGACTTGAGGAAGATGAACCATTTGGTGAAAAACAATCTTGTGAATGGTGTGCATGTGAGAAGTTTTCATTTACAAGATATCTGTGTCTCGTGCCAGAAAGGGAAGCAAACAAAGAAGTCTCAACCTTTGAAGAAAATCAACATTGTTAGCATGCCTCTAGAACGTCTTCATATGGACCTGTTTGGACCATTTGGTGAAAAACAATCTTGGGTATCTTTTATGGCACACAAGAGTGATACTCCTAGCATCCTCAAAGATCTTCTTACAATGTTGGAGAATCTCTACACGTTGAAAGTTAAGAGGATCAAAAGCGACAATGGAACGGAGTTCAAGAATCATGTGATGGATGAGTTCTGTACTTCTAAAGGGATTCTACATGAATACAGTTCTCGCTACACTCCACAACAAAACAGTGTCGATGAGAGGAAGAATCGGACGATAATTGAAACTGCAAAAACAATGTTGGTAGAGTTGGAACTCCCTGTTCAATTCTGGGGGGAGGCTGTGTCGACTGTGTGCTACACATTAAACCGAGTTCTTACAGTTAAGAGACATGGCAAAACTTGTTTCGAACTTCTATAGAAATGGAAACCGGATCTTTTTGTTTCTGTTTGAAAACCATATATAACAAGTATTCCAAATAGTTTATGAGCCTAGTATGACAATAGTAGATGAATATATCATTGTATTGTATTTCTGTTTGGGTCAGTTGTGGGAGCAGAAGACTGTGTCACAAAAGCTATGATTGAGCCGGATGGAAAGTTTGGCGCAAAAGCTATCCATGGTTTCTTCCTTGGATATGCAACTCCAAATTTTCGTGTTTGGAATCTGGCAACCAAAAGGATTGAACTATATAGTGAAGTAAGGGTTCAAAGGTACACAAGTCCTGTTAGAGCTCCGGGTGATCCTTCGATGTTCGATTACGATGGACTGTTTGACTCCTTTAATCTGCCAACCTTTGACGAAGAATCTGCAGCTGCTAGAATGTTATTTGACAGTGACAACGCTGCTGACTCGCCATTGGTTAGACCTGTTATCGTTAACCCTCAACGCTCTTCTTCGGTTAACAATACGGTACAAAATGAGGTATTTGAGGATGCTACTGATTACAATGAGTCATCGGAAGATGATGAATATCATGATGCGGCAGAAGGATCTTCAGCTCCAGTTGCTCCTGTTCAAGGTGCTTCTTTGGAAACTCCTCATGTGCAAAATGTAGATACTGCTGAAGGAAATGCATCCACTTCTACACATATTCCAGGTGTGGAATTGGTTGTTGATCTTAATCTTAACAATCTGGGTATCAATGCTCGTGTTCCTGAAAATCCTGAAATGAGGATTCACGATACCCATCCTCAGCAGAATATTATAGGAGATGTCCATCGCGGTGTGCAGACGCGTAATCAGCTGAGAAATAACCAGAATGCTGGTTTATATTCAGCCATCAGAGAATCTCGTCTTCAAAATGATTGGTCCTTCGCGTGTAACATTTCACAAGAAGAACCGAAATCTTGGAAAGATGCCTTAAAGGATAATGCTTGGGTTGAAGCCATGCAGGATGAACTGCAGCAATTTCAAAAGCTTGGTGTTTGGAAGCTTGTTGAAAGGCCGAAGAATTACAAGAAATTTGGCACTCGCTGGGTTTTTAAATGCAAGAAGGACGATCGTGGAGTAGTTATTCGTAACAAGGCGAGACTGGTTGTTCAAGGTTTTCGCCAGATTGAGGGGATTGACTACAATGAAGTTTATGCACCAGTTGCATGTCTGGAAGCTATTCGGATCTTTCTTGCTTATGCTTCTTTTAAAGGATTCAAAGTCTACCAGATGGATGTCAAAAGTGCTTTTCTTCATGGGATAGTTCAAGAAGAGGTGCATGTTGAACAGCCTCCAGGTTTTGAAGATCCAATTCACCCCGATCGGGTCTGGTTGCCCAACAAAGCTCTCTATGGTTTACATCAAGCACCTAGAGCTTGGTACGCAACCTTATCCAACTATCTTCTGGAAAATTGATTTCGACGAGGTCTTATTGATTGCACTCTCTTTATCAAGGAACAAGATGGAGATGTCACACCCCTATTTTCCACGTGTCACCGGTGGGCCCGGTGGGGAGTACCGTGACGTAGTTGATATCATCATAGTCAACAACACAAATTTAAATGCACAGCGGAAGCAAACGATAAATATATTACAATCCGAAATGAAGTAATATCCAAGTATTACAAACGGAAAGTAATAGATCCACAGGCGGATCAAAAATAAAGAGGAAACTTGTTCAACAGACTTTAACATCTAAGCTTTCGAGACTTCTATTTGATGCTAGGAGAAACCAGCCTATTACGCGTAGTACCTGCACTTAGCCTTTTTGGGAAAATACGTCAGTTTTCACTGGTAAATACCATTTAACTGACTCATTTTGAAAATGTTTAAAAATTGATTTAAATGCCCGTGGCATAAAACTTTTTATAACTTGGGATAATTATTTGCTTAATAATCTTGTAAAAGAATTACATGTTTATTCTGCGTTCGGTAGCCCGGGTCGTGCCGGGTCAAAGATTAATAGACACACCACTTAATATAATTCCGCCGCGAGACTTCTCTCGTACCGACGATTATACATGTTGTACTGCACTACGGGTGTATGCCTACACCCGAGTGCTAAGGTCGTGGCCATTCTTTGTATGATGCCAAGGATATCCGGGACATGGTCATTAAGCCCCCAAAGGCGTTAAACAAACAAAACAGCATTTTCAAACGGGTTAATTTGAATGCACATAACCACCGACCGGTTAAGGTCAATTCCCCGACCAAGCGGTATTTTATATACCGTACCCCAAGCCCGTATAGGGAAAATAAGTTAAACGTATTTACCTAAGCTAAATATAAATTTAATCCCAGCCGTATACCACCAAGCGAGTACAGATAGCTTTTACTGGGCTCCTAAATCTGGAACGAAGGTTTTTAATAATCTATTAGATTTCTAACGGGTCTTTAATTTGGCCTAAGCCTAGACCAGTTAGTTCTTAAATGAAGATTACGGTTTAAACGCACGATAAGGCGAAGACCGTTTTAGAATGTGGTTTTGACCCAACAAGCTTGCATACTTGTTTAATATGGGTAACTTAATCACATTCTGGATTTTGAGACTGAAATGATATGGTTTGACCCGTTTCGGCTAAAATGGGTAAACTAGTTACCTACGCCGATTTGAACGCATAAAGTGCGTAACGAGTAACCATAAGAGTCATATACAAGTTTCCTAAGTTAATATGCCTTAAACATGTTGTGATATCAGAATGATACCTTCCATTATGCCCCAAATGGTTTTAAACCCAATTTATGCCTCATAAGGGCATTTTGGTCATTTTAAAGGGTGTAAGAGGGTTTAAATAATAACCTGAGTTACAGGTCTGATTAAATCAGTAAATATACTTAATTTGCTAAGTTATAACAGTAGGGTATTAAACCTATGTGAAAATTTATCAAACTTAATCATTCTAGACACCGCAGGGGCGTTTTGGTAATTTCACATATGCTTAAAAGGTCAAAACTGGAATTCTGATCTTAAGATATTCTCCTATTGTTTAAAATATAAAATTTTACTGAATACATTAGTAGGTTTCAACCTCATATGCTTAAATAGGTTCTAGCACATACTTATGCGTTAAAAACGCTTAAAAAAAGCGATTTGGAGCCATTTCCGGGTTTTACATAGAAAGCTGATATTTTTAAAATTCCAGAAGGCTCAAAATAATTTATTTAACATATTAGATCAGTAGAAAAAGGTTTGGGGTCAATCGGATTTATAAAACTCATTGTATAGCCCAAAAGGGCAAAACCGACATTAGCCGAATTAAGCTTAGAACACTAAGTTATGCTCAGCCTAAAGTTAAATAAAAATTTCCAAAAATCCCAAAATATTATTTTAATATAGTAGGTACAAAGTTTTGTATAAAAATTTGGGTTTAGATAGGCTATATGCAATTTTACGCTATTTAATTACTAAAGAAGCTTCTAATTACGCTATTGAGCATAACTCCTAATCTAGACCTCAAACTGATGTCCAATTTTATGGACAACTTTATAATTCAGTAGTGAAGGTTTCTATCCTCTCACAATTCCAAAAATATCGTTTTAAGGTCAAAAGGGCATAACGGTCAACAATTCGGCACATAACGGAAACTTGCAAATGAATAGGATAATTAAGGATTCAGGTTGTATAACCTCAGAGGGTTACACTAACCTATAACATGATCCTAAAGGAATCCTAAGGCATATCTAAATAAGTCTAATTCGGGTCAGAACTGAAAGTCAAAGCAAAAGTCAACTTTCGCGACTTTCGGCTCCGAACCGGGCCTATACTTAGAATTGTCGGGTTGAATCATGCTTAGACATGTTCAACTAATATTTACCAAATTATTAATGTGGCAAAACTGATTTTATGACTTTTAATTTAATAGTTATGCATTCTATTTAAAACTAACCCGTTTGACTTTAAGTTGACCCGACAATTAAACTAAGTAACGTGGTAATTAGGAGGCGCCCTTTTAAGGGTTAATTACCTACCTAATTACGGTCACATAGCCATGTTCGTTGCGAACCATGGCTTAGCCGTTTAAAAGTCAAAGCGTTTATCGAAACGCTTGACCTTACGGCTATAACCGCTAAATAATTAACTAGGCACGAAAGGGGACTTACAAAGGGTCCAATGGACTCAAGGAGGTTCTCAAAAAGGGTTCAAGATCCTCACAATTCAGAGAGCAATCAGATTTGAAGGAGAGGTGTAAATGAGAGCCAAAATTTAATGGGTATTTATAGGATTTAGAGGACCGTTAGGATCGTTCCTCGATAAATGTGATTAAATCTGGACCGTACACCTTTACCCCTTGTTTTAGCCATCTATGGGCTGCCCAAGGACTGAAGAAAACCATTTGCAATTGATTAAAACAGCTGTAACAGCTGGTAACAGCTGGAAATCAAGTTTCTGAAATGGCAGTTTTGGTCCCTGCATGCTTCTAGCCCCTTTCTGATGCGTTTGAGGCCCGTTAAACCATTTTTAAGGCTCTACAATGATGCCTAAACATGAGGGACATGAAACATGCTCAAGAATATGTCGGATGTCGGTTCGTTTGGTCGTACGGTCACGTTGTGCGTCTAATTATGACGAAACAGGAACGGACGCGAAAAACGATCCAAACGACGCGACGAATGGAATTTTATCATGGATACTCAGAATGCGAGATATGCGCAAAAGTGCAAATTTGTGCACTTTTTGACACTTTTAGTCCCTGCATGACATAAAAGTTTATTTTTGCGTACCAAACACCTCTAAACCTATATCTAAGCTATATAAAGGATAAATAGGGTATGTTTAACTTATGGACATATTCCGGAAGGTCCGTTACCATACGATTCGACCTCCTTTTGCAGTTTGACGCAATTAGTCCCTTAATTGCGCAAAGTAGCGCGAAATGCCGTTTAATGATATCTAAGCCTTCCATGGCCCAAAATAATCATTCCCAAGCATATATTTAAATATTACTACGCTCCCGTTTGCTTAAATGGTCACCGAATGGCGTAGATTCAAAAGTTGACGCTTTAGGCCCCTCTATTGCGCAAACTTGCGCATTTCATCATTTATTAGCATTGAAGCCTCATCTAATCCATATTAGGCATTCTTGAAAGTATTATCAAACATCACGATGCTTCGGGTCCGCCAAAAGGTCATTCAGAGGTATAATTAAACATATTGACACTTTTAGCCCCTCTAACTTGCAAAGTTGCGCGTAACTTTACTTATAGGCATAAAAACCTTAGTTGGCCATTACTTGGCATTCCCGAGAGTATAATTAAATATCATGAACCTCCCGGTTTGTTAAAAGGTCACTAAGAGGTAAGAATTAACATGTTGACGCTTTTAACCCTTCATTGCGCAAACTTTCAATTAATTACGCAAACGGCTACACTTTATCATCAAGCGGCACATTTGTGAACATCACCATCGTGAGAGGTTATTTAGAAACTTATTTTAGGTATGCTAACACTTCCAGTCCTTTAAAAATCAAATTTTTTGATTTTTCGAAAAAGTAGTTCCTAAACTTCGCTGTTTGACTTCATCAGGGTTTATTACACGTGTCAATACCTCATTGGACGTGATTTTACGAGGTGTTACATCCTCACCCCCTTAAAAGAAATCTCGACCTCGAGATTTGCTAAAATGCTGTAAGTTCCTTTTGTTGCATAACGGACTTAACTTTCATAGCATGTCTGGAGTCTTTCCAAGCTCCCAAGTTGACCTCCATAATAGGTACATGTATCCTTTTGGGGCTTCTTAGCCTACCGATCCTCAGTCGATCTAGGTTTCTTATCATATCATAAATCTGCGTATTATGCGATAATGTTTCTCGACTTATTGGTGAAACACATCCTTAAATCATCAGTGTGGGTCGCATTGCGAGCTCCACTAAGCTCCTTATATAGGTTTTAGCTTATAAGCTAGTTGATCTTAATACATTCGATTCCTTCGAATGGTTATATATATTAGAGCTCAACTAGCCTGATAATTAACAGATTGGTACACCCTTCCAGGGTGATATCTTTGTTGAACTTTATCCCTCAATCGAAAACTTAGGAGGGTTACTACATTCCTTAATCCTTGATTTTTTTTCCGAATACTGGCAACCTATAGATGATTACGGATTTGCACGATCTTATTTGTTGTTTCCAAGGCAACTTTCAGATCCTGATAATTGGACTTACCAATTTTCTGTCTAACAATAGATGTTTAACATCTCATCTATACAAGGTCTCCCAAGGAGCAGCCTTAATACTTATATCAACTATTATAGAAAAGCTTATCATAAGGTGAGATGGTTATTCCAACCACTGCTTAAAGCTAATCTTAAGGAATAGCTAATCCTTACAGCTAGTCGAACAAATCGACGATCCTGGGCAGTTGATGGCGATTCTTAATTGTTGCCTAATTAGGGTTGCGGTAGTCAATGCATAAGCAAAATGAACCGTCTTTCTTAATTAACTATATAGAATCCTCATAATATCGAGTTAGGCTATATGAATCATTTATTTTAAAACTTACTTAATCAGGGTTTCGATTCTTCCAATGATAGTACTAGCCACCTTGGAGATTTCATAATAGAACAACCCTAAATAGGATACAAATCTTAACTCTACTTGCCTCTCAGGAGGTGAATAGGGTAATTATAGGAGAAAATAATCAAGATACAAGGAGGTTATAGAGATTTTTCCATATCTCAGGTCCTAGTTCATCCATCATTGCTTGTGTTAAAAATGACACGTTTATGTTACGAGTCCACGAATGCCTTAATCAGGAACATTCATTTGGACAGTTCCATTATGGATATCTTCTTTGAGTACCATTAGTTGACTTTAGTACCCTATGACCATCGGGATATCTTTGTGGTCCCATGCATTAAACCTCCATACTGATCAGGCATGGAAGCAATCTATGGGACATTTTAAGATACACAAATCTTCATATGGCGCTTTTATCATGCTGTCTGGTATTCGCAATCGATGGAGATTGAAAAGATATCAACCAGGTGCTACCGTACATCCTCTAGAGGGAGGATACAAAATTTCAACGACAGAAGGCTTCTGCCAGGGACAGAATGAATAGTTCTTATGATTTCACCTGTAAGTTTTACCTTACACTTAACATCTGGGGTTCTTACAGGAAAGTTTCTTAAAAGTTTGCTAAACTTATGGTCTTATGAGAGACTTAGCAATACCTGAAACCAAACATAATTCTTAGCAATAAAATCACCACAAGGGATTTATCTGGTGTCATTATTAAGGTGAGCTGCCTCTAATCGTACATCAGGAGGGTTAAACGCCTCCATTCTTAATCCCTTTACTTAATTGTGAATTCTTTGACAAATCTAAGGCAGTCTCAGCTTTGACTGGTTATTTCTTAATCTATAGATCGCGAGCAGCTGAGGTAGATCCATAATGGATTTATAATGAGCAGGCTTTTAAACCTTAATGTGCCCTCTTATTGCCGGTGCTAACCACCAATAACTATTGCCTTAAGCTTAGGCTTTGGGTAATTGGAATAGGGTATTATCCCAGCCAATGAATTAAAATTTGTGACATATTGTCGACAGTTTAGAACTTCTATGGTGAGAGTCAGAAAATTCCTATTCCGTCTTTTCCTATTTCGATGTGAATAATAGGTCTTTCTAATAAGGTCCTTAACACTTGGTCCATTCCATAGTGTATAAGAGAATCTTTCTTGTGGACTTCGTTACTGTCCTTATTAATTTAGGGTATTACCATCGAATGGCTGTGATGCATACCTCACATTGTTCTTTTCAGCGTAACCATTGATACACCTAATGGTTTCTCCTTCATCAATTAATTCCTGCAATCGATGATCCCTTTTTACTATTGAAGTCTCTGGACTTCCCAGAGACGAAGTACTTTCAAGTACATCCATAAAGAATGGGCTCCTTGCCATATATGCTTTGGCTGGGTTTATTCTTCGCATTTGAAGTACGGATAAAGCTCTCCTCATGAGCAGCGACATGTGTTTTGGAGCGAGCAGCTTTTGGCTTCTTGAACCTTTTCGTGACTTCTCTCATAGCCTTTCCAATAGCTGCGCTAATTACAGTTCTGGAGATTAACTCCATAAATGTTGAGCTTCACATTTGATGCACCATCAACATTTGTCACATTTCTAGCATCGCGACTTCTGTTTGTCTTTTCTGAGTTTCCATACTTGAAGCTTTGGTATTAAATACCAAATTCAGCAAGTGCTCTGGCAGTCCTTACCATATGTCCTCCTTGCATTGCCAAGGGCTTATCATAAGGAGTCTTGATAGCTTCTTGCTTCTTATCTCCCACAATATGGGCTTGATCTTTAAGAAGATCAATTCATTCTTACCACTATATCCAGTTCCTCTTATATTAACGGAAACAAGGACAACGGATAAGAATGATTCCTAGCGGATATAAAACATCCATTTAATATTGCTGAAGCAGTCTCTAAGGTTCTATCGGTCAATTCTACTATTCTTAACGCTTAGAGTTTTAAGCAGGCAGATTTAATGATTTATCAAATCCATTGTCTATGAAAGACTTATCTGAACCTGAATCAAGTAATACTCTAGCATGAACGCCATTTATCAGGAAGGTACCTGTTGTGACATTGTCATCCTGAACGGCCTTTTGAACTTTCATTTGAGAGTCTCCAGCTTTGGTCTCCTTAGCCTCCCCAGGCTTGTTGGTTTAAATTGGGAAATTTGTTTCTGATGTGCCCTATTTCCTTAAAACCATAGCAGGTTGCGTCCTTTCTATCTTGGCACTCCAAAGATTTGTGCCTTTCCTTATCACAGATTTTACAAGGCTTAGCTTGTGACTTCTAAATGCCCTTCTCTTTAGTCGCCTTCTTTGGGCAGTGGGTCTTTATGTGCCTCTTCTCGCCACAACCATAGCATGTGGCGTCCTTCAAGTCCTTGCATTCATGAGTCTTGTGATCTGTCTTCATACAGATGCCACATCTCGTGATCTGCTTTTGGATACATTTTCCGAAGTGCTGTTTTCCCGCAGGTTTTACATTTGGGTTTTGCCTCAATTGGCTTGGACTAGTTATAATTTGAACCAGTCTTACCCCTTTTTGTAACCTTAACTGGGATATTCTTGCACTATCTCTTATGATCCTTAATTACTCGGTCCACTGCTTTGTTTACGGCTATATCCAACATAGCTTGTATCTCAGTGCTTGTTAAGATCAGTCTTACTGTGTTACTCTGATCAACTGAATGACTGTGGGCTTCATATAAATCCGTCATGATGAAGCTTTGAAGGCTAAAAACCAGGTAATAATAATTTACTTAATTATATGGCCAATCGTCGAATTTTATGATTAAATAGCTATGGTGAAATTAAACCTTATAGGCCATTAGATAGTATAAGATTTATTTGATTATGTTTTGCCTAGGTTTTAAAATAAACCATCTTTGGCGTTTACACAGAATCTAATCCTTCTTATTAGACAGGGGATATAAGTCACAACTGTCAATGTCGTACAGACACTTTATACAGCACAAAGGCTTGTTTCAAAGGATTCTTTAGATGGCACAAGGCCCTGTCATAAGGACAATCTAAAACATAATCAAAGATTCCTTTGGATCGAAAAAATTTCATAACCCATTACCTTTGGACAGGAAGTTATGAATAACTATCACTACCATGAATACATCTTTGCCCGCAGGCATATATCTTAAAGGATGTTTTGACATATACATCATGTTTGACGATTATTAGCCATGATTCATTCTGATCATTTGGGCTAAATAAGGGGGGTTTGGAAATTCCTAATATAAAGATGACAAATGTGATTTCACCGCATCACTATTGTCAAGAGTGTTAATATGTTTATCAAGGAATCAAATCTTTTTAATACAGGTTTTACCATCATAGCTAGGTCTTTACTGACATTCAAGCTAGGTTATACCTTTTAAGATTTTAATATATTCACTGGCAGAAAAGGAATGATATTTATTTTATCCAGGATTTCCATTATAATTATCCTAAATTTATTTTAAAATATAACTATGGCATAAAAAGGCCAAGTCACAAAGGCAACTTTAAATTATAAACCATGATCTTGCAGAATCAGGTATTTAGGCTTTGAACGTTGTTCATTGCCTTTTCTTGACAGGGAGTCGTATGCTACCACTGTCTTTTGTCTTATATGACAATGAATATGGCCCGTAAACATTACATCCTTAATGGATGCTTTATTCACCAAATAAGAAGGATTTCGGGGAATCCAGTATAAAGATGAATTATGTGATTGAATCACATCTGCCAGGAATGTTAACACGTTTACAGGTATTTACAAGGATTTGAATCCTTAGAATAGGCTTATGAATTTTCTAAAAGTTATAACCCATGGTTTTTCACCGGACGGTTGTTTACCTTATCTGACCTTGCCATGTAGTTTTAATTGCCTCATAAGAAAATAATGGACAAGGTTTATTTTAGAAAGTTTTACAGTATTATGATTTATTAACCATGGTTTTAAATAACCATTTCTGGTTAATTTGTTAATCATTTATATGCTCAGGACCTTTATACAATCCTACACTACGGTTTTAATATTGGCACCAAGGGCCTAGTCACGTAGACAAGTCTAATTTATAACCGGGACTCTCACATAGTCGAGGTACTAGGGTTTGAATCCAAGTTCATTACCCTTTCCAGACAGTGAGTTGCAGACTTCTACTGTCTCTTAGTCCCAGAGGACGTTATTTATTACCCGTAGGCACTTCATCCTTAATGGATGGCTATTTTACGTGCAGGGAATTTTTAAATAAATCCCAATTTTCAAAGATGGCATGTGTGATTTATACTGCGTCACAATTTACCCAATTACGCTAACATGCCTACAGATGTTAACAAAATTTTGGAATCCTTTAGACAGGTTCTACCATCTTGGCCATGTCTATAATGACACATGGCTAGGTTTTACACCTAAGATTCTCTTTTAATATTATTCACAGAGCAATCCTAAATTGAGATGTTAACAAAGATCCGAATCTAAGTGAGGAACTACCATCTTGGCCCTGTCTTAAAACGACACCTGAGCTAGGTCTTGTCCTTTTTAGATTTTTGCCATTTTACTATAATGGTAGATCTTATAATGGGAATGAAATTTTAAGTCTAACCGTTCCCTTAAATTTAAACAATATATTTGGTTGCCCTAAACGGGACTTCTACTGAAATAACTTGCCCATGCAAGGGCTAATCAGAAAAATAATCAAAGGAACAAATTAGGGACAAAACAAAACGAATTTGAATTAGTCCTAAGTTCTTGTCTAGACTCAAGAATTAAGAAATATGCAATTGTGTAACTGAGATTAAACACAAGAAGGCTAGTGTTTAATTCACTCAGTGTTGGCTCTGATACCAACCTATCACACCCCTATTTTCCACGTGTCACCGGTGGGCCCGATGGGGAGTACCGTGACGTAGTTGATATCATCATAGTCAACAACACAAATTTAAATGCACAGCGGAAGCAAAAGATAAATATATTACAATCCGAAATGAAGTAATATCCAAGTATTACAAACGGAAAGTAATAGATCCACAGGCGGATCAAAAATAAAGAGGAAACTTGTTCAACAGACTTAAACATCTAAGCTTGCGAGACTTCTATTTGATGCTAGGAGAAACCAGCCTATTACGCGTAGTACCTGCACTTAGCCTTTTTGGGAAAATACGTCAGTTTTCACTGGTAAATACAATTTAACTGACTCATTTTGAAAATGTTTAAAAATTGATTTAAATGCCCGTGGCATAAAACATTTTATAACTTGGGATAATTATTTGCTTAATAATCTTGTAAAAGAATTACATGTTTATTCTGCGTTCGGTAGCCCGGGTCATGCCGGGTTAAAGATTAATAGACACACCACTTAATATAATTCCGCCGCGAGACTTCTCTCGTACCGACGATTATACATGTTGTACTGCACTACGGGTGTACGCCTACACCCGAGTGCTAAGGTCGTGGCCATTCTTTGTATGATGCCAATGATATCCGGTACATGGTCATTAAGCCCCCAAAGGCGTTAAACAAACAAAACAGCATTTTCAAACGGGTTAATTTGACTGCACATAACCACCGACCGGTTAAGGTCAATTCCCCGACCAAGCGGTATTTTATATACCGTACCCCAAGCCCGTATAGGGAAAATAAGTTAAACGTATTTACCTGAGCTAAATATAAATTTAATCCCAGCCGTATACCACCAAGCAAGTACAGATAGCTTTTACTGGGCTCCTAAATCTGGAACGAAGGTTTTTAATAATCTATTAGATTTCTAACGGGTCTTTAATTTGGCCTAAGCCTAGACCGATTAGTTCTTAAATGAAGATTACGGTTTAAACGCACGATAAGGCGAAGACCGTTTTAGAATGTGGTTTTGACCCAACAAGCTTGCATACTTGTTTAATATGTGTAACTTAATCACATTCTGGATTTTGAGACTGAAATGATATGGTTTGACCCGTTTCGGCTAAAATGGGTAAACTAGTTACCTACGCCGATTCGAACGCATAAAGTGCGTAACGAGTAACCATAAGAGTCATATACAAGTTTCCTAAGTTAATATGCCTTAAACATGTTGTGATATCAGAATGATACCTTCCATTATGCCCCAAATGGTTTTAAACCCAATTTATGCCTCATAAGGGCATTTTGGTCATTTTAAAGGGTGTAAGAGGGTTTAAATAATAACCTGAGTTACAGGTCTGATTAAATCCGTAAATATACTTAATTTACTAAGTTATAACAGTAGGGTATTAAACCTATGTGAAAATTTATCAATCTTAATCATTCTAGACACCGCAGGGGCGTTTTGGTAATTTCACATATGCTTAAAAGGCCAAAACTGGAATTCTGATCTTAAGATATTCTCCTACTGTTTAAAATATAAAATTTTACTGAATACATCAGAGGCCTTCCACCAAAACTTTTTACTTGTGATGAACATTGTGTTTCTTTTTTAAAAGCTAAACAACCTAAAAGCTCATACAAGTCCATTGAAGAATCCGAAACAACCAAGTGTTTACAACTATTGCACATGGAATTGTTTGGTCCTATAAAAATCATGAGTCTGAAAAAGAAGACATATTGTCTTGTTATTGTTGATGATTTTTCAAGGTTTACATGGACTTACTTTTTGTACTCCAAAGATGAGACTGTAGGTATTTTGCAGGACTTTGTAAAACAAGTTGAAAAGCAATTTGATATGCTAGTAAAAGTCTTTAGAAGTGACAATTGAACAGAGTTTTGAAACAAGTAGTTAGATGAGTTATAAATTTATGTGTGTCAACATCCCAAGAACACCCGAACAAAATGGGGTGGTTGAAAGGAAAAACAGAACACTGATTGAAGCTGCCAGAACAATGCTTGCGGATTCAAGTTTACCCTTAACCCTTTTGGCAAAGGCTGTAAACACTGCTTGCTCTGTTCAAGATTAAACCACTGATCTCATACTTCAAAGTCTTTGGCTACCCATGCTTCATTATAAATTTAAAAGATTCGAATTCAAAATTTACAGCCAACATGGATGGTGATTATTTTTTGGGATACTCAACTATTGCCAAGGCCTACAAAGTGTTTAACACAAGGCATATGACATTAACAAAAGAAGTGTAATTGAGGATGGCATGTTTGTGACCCCATCTGACAGGAAATGGTCCCCAACAGATGTTACAAAAATCTGCCCAAACCCCACTGACCATTATCCTTGACTTGAGGATGGCATGTTTGTGACCCCATCCAAAGCCATCTTGGCTTTGGGATCTCACCTAAATTAATTTGTTACTTGATGTGTAGGGATGAGCATTTGGTAATGGGTACCGGTGCCAAATTTCCTGTACCATATTTTTTTGGTTACAGTACCCACTTCTTGGAATTTTCGGTTCCGGTTCGGTATGGTACCTTACTTTACCAAATATTTCGGTACTGGTACCGGTACCCAGTTTTGACAAATTTCGATATTGGTTTTTTCAGTACCACTAGTTCACCTGACCATGCTCATCCCTATTGTATCATGCGTAAAAATGGTTTTTGGGTAAACATAAAGTTGGTGAATAGATCTAAATTTAAATAAAACGTTTTTGCTTTATTATTTATTAAAGAGTAATTTATGATTTTGACCCCTGTGGTTATATCACTTTTACACTTTTAGCCCAAAATAAATCTTTTAACACCTGGCCCCCAATGTCTTTTTTCTAACCCTTTTGGACCCTAACACAAACCCCATCCATTTACTTTTAGGGACCAAAAGGGTTAGAAAAAAAGACGTTGGGGGCCAAAAGTGTTAGAAAAAAAGACGTCGGGGGCTCAGATGCTAAAAAATTCCTTTTTGGGCTAAAAGGGTAAAAGTGACATAACCACAGGGGCCAAAATCGTAATTTACCCTTTATTAAAATAACATGAAACCTCAAGTGTAAATGATATATCTGTAACAAACCAACAATAACCACAGTCACCACAACGAAAAATGATACGCGACATAAAGATAATGAAACAATAGACAGCGATGAGATTCAAGCCCCAAAGAGCGAATCTAAATTATGTTAGCGATACCTAGTTCAACCCATGGTCGTGGGAACCAGTCAGCCATTGGATCCATATTAGAAACAATAGACACAAAGCGAGTAACATGTAGATACATGTATATGAAACAATACATACAAATATATGAAACAGGTTGCGACACATTGATGTTGCATGTTGATGATTTGAATAAGAAACATATGAAACATAAACACATGATATACCCCAAAAATGTTTAGTGACAAAAAGGGGAAAAAGAAATAGATCTACTAACAGTTTTGAATTTTGTTTGATCATTACGTTAACCGCATGTGTGTTGAGGGAAAAACTTCAAAAGACAATAGTTATCCTAAAGGAATTAATAACCAAAAATACTAAACAAGCAAAAACCAAAAACTATAAAATAAATCCTACAACTTAGGTATTTTGTCTAACTTAAAACTATATAAAATAATACTAACATATCTATTAACTTAATGTTTTCAGCAAAATAAATAATGTGACATATCTAAAATATTACCTTAATAATACTTATACCATTGCTTTTAAATTGTAACATGTACTAGGTCTAAATATACTTTAGCCACATATATTTATAACCTAGTCCCAACATATTCTATCCATGATGAAAAGTCTAAAAATTTTGACAATAAAATACCAAGACAAATTAGATAACAATTTAAGTTATTATAAGTTAAAAATATCAATTCAAACAATTTAGTAAAAAATCATCTTTCAATTTATATACATCCAAAAATCATATTTTATCTTATATTTTAGAATAAACTGCTAAAATCATCCCTGAGGTTTGATTCAAATTGCTAGATCAGTCCAAAGTCAACTTTTTTTGCTAAAATAGTCCCTGAGCCTGAGCCTAGTTTCTGTTGCTATTTCAGTCCAATAAATTAACACCGTTAGAACCTCCGTTAATGAATGGGTAAAACTGCTAAATTCGTCCCTGAGGTTTGATTCAAGTTGCTAGATCAGTCCAAAATCAAGTTTTTTGAATTTGTTAATTATAAACTTATTTAGGTATATAATTTTTCTAGACTTGCACTAATTTTTTGAATATGTTAATTATAAACTTATGTAGATTATAAACTTATTTAGGTATATAATTTTTCTAGACTTGCATTAATTTTTTGAATTTGTTAATTATAAACTTATGTAGCTTATAAACTTATTTAGGTATATAAATCATTAATATCACAAGATTATAAACTTATTTAAGGCGGGTCCAGTTATATTTATGTTCGTTGAATAAATCATTAATATCACAAGAGGAAAAAAATGGTAAATGACAGGTTCTTAATGCATCAATACTTGTACCAAATGCATTATATATTTTCTTAAATGTCTTAAAATTTAAGATAAATTACAAGTCTACCCTAAATATGTAATTTAAATTTGTGTTTAGTTATAAAAATATAAACAGAATGTTGCTCTTTTGGAGAGCGCAATTTTATTTGACCTGTCTTAAACACTGGTTTGACCCGAACCCGTTTTGACTCAAACCAAAATAATCCTTTTTATGAGACTTGTTCTGGCACCACATGCTGTCCGACCTCACCTGAATGATAAATATTATTAAATAAGAAACCACTTAATTAAGTAGAAAAAATGAATAAAGAACTTTATAATACAAATATTAAATTAAAATAACTGATAAATATTAAACATTAAATATTACGAATTAAATAAAAACAAATAAAAATTATGTTAATTTCTTAATATTTAAATTTACATATAATGTTTGTATTTTTCATAACTAAATATTGTTTAAATTAACTGTTGTCTTATTTAAATCTTTAAATAAATACTAAATATTTACATGGTAACAACAACAACAACAACATCAAAAAAAAAAAAAAACAGTATTTAAGGCTGTGGCGGTTAAATTACGCTCTTCAAAAAAGCTACATTTATATTTTTAAAACTAATTTTATTTAAATTAAATTAAGTATTATCTTATTTAAATACTTAAGTATATAATTAGTAAACATTTAATGATAATAATAATAATAATAATAATAATAATAATCAAAATAACTAACAAATAATTTTTCAAAATAATTAACAAAAGGATTTTTTTTCTCTTGTGATATTAATGATTTATATACCTAAATAAGTTTATAATCTAAATAAGTTTATAATTAACAAATTCAAAAAATTAATGCAAGTCTAGAAAAATTATATACCTAAATAAGTTTATAATCTAAATAAGTTTATAATTAACAAATTCAAAAAATTAATGCAAGTCTAGAAAAATTATATACCTAAATAAGTTTATAATTAACAAATTCAAAAAACTTGATTTTGGACTGATCTAGCAACTTGAATCAAACCCCAGGGACGAATTTAGCAGTTTTACCCTTCATTAACGGAGGTTCTAACGGTGTTAATTTATTGGACTGAAATAGCAACAGAAACTAAGCTCAGGGACTGTTTTAACAAAAAAAGTTGATTTTGGACTGATCTAGCAACTTGAGTCAAACCACAGGGACGATTTTAGCAGTTTACTCTATATTTTATAGAAGTCATCAAATTTGTTAAAAAAATGATAAATTTATGGTTAATATTTAACAAGTCCTTTTATTTCCAAAAAAAAAATATATACTATAGAACATGAAATCTATAAAAATACATGTCATAATTATTTTATAGAAAATCAGAAAAATAATATACATGGGTTTATATATTGATGAATCTATTTTTAATATAATTTTTCCATAAATTAGAACCTGATCAAGAATTCATAACAAATTTATGAGACATCCAAAAATCCTCAAAAATTACAGAAACCCAACTAACATGATTATGAACAATACCCTAGATTCAATTTCATTAAAACATAATCATAAGTCAAAAGCCCCGATTTTCTAGAAACTAAGAACCCAAATATTAAAAGAGATCAAAAATAAGATTCATTTTCCCCTCTATCACGAAAATGGATAGTAGGGTCTTATAGAGCATGAAAAATTAGACGTGTTAGGCTTTGGAATTACCTGATTTGGTGAAGAAATAAAGAAGATATCAATTCACTAAGTTCCAAGCCCTTGCTTTGATCCTTGTCCAAATTCATTTGTTAGAGAGTGGATTAGCAAGTTGTAGATATGGAGATTCGTGAAATGTGAAATATGATAAGGGATGTTGTTTGGTTTTGTGTTTAGGCAAAGATGGACGAATTTGGTGTGATGTTTTGAGTTTTAGGAAGATGAAAATAGTATAATGATTTTGGTTTTCATAGCACCAATTATGTGTTGATTATGTGTAGTCATTAAATCCCACTTAATTGGGACAATAAAGATGCCATAAATTCGAGAATAAGAAGAGATGAGGACTCTTCAGTTACATATATTGCGATTTGGAAGAAGATGAACCGCAGACATATGTCGTTTGGTGAACCAAACGACATGGTATGCCGTTTAGGTTTTCTTGCAGACGACATAGGTTGTCGTTTAGAAAACCAAGTATGTCGTTTGGTTGAGATTTGCTTATCGTTAGGCCTAGGTTTCAAACGTGACAGGATATCATCTAAGCATAACTGGTGTTGTTTGGGAAGAGAGGTGATGGGTATCGTTTAAGGTAGGTGAGATGTGGTTTAGTTTATTATTAATTAACTAGATAACACAAAATTTCAAATATTAAATCTTAAACGAGCAATTATAGAAATTTGCATTTTCGTAATAGTTTATTACGATTAGAGTCTGATTTACAAACGGGTCGGGTTTCATTGATCCGTTTGGATGTTACAAAGGGGACACTAGTGTTTTAAGATTAGACGACCATGTTTAGGCCTAATGAAAGTGAGCCACGTGTTGATAGTGACAATATTTTTAGTAACACTAGCATATGTTGTCTTAACCGGGTCTACGCTAGAGAGCCCCCTCGCGCAATAGATCCCCAATTTAAACCTCTCAATGAGAAACCTCTGTCACCCATACTCGAACTTGAGACCTGGAGGGAAAACTCACCCGAGCACACCATAGGTGAAACTTAAATAACGTGAAACTTACGTGGCGCGATAAAACCACACACCATTTGGTCTTATACCAAAATCTTTTGACACCTAATCTCTTGGCAAAATCAAAAATTAGTTGTCAAAATACACATTATCCTTAGTGCAATTGACACAATTAGATTTTAGTGACATTAACATTTATCCTTCTTGATTGGTGTTTCACCAAGTCAGAATTATGTTACGTTTGGACGTCGCTAAGCATTACTAAATCATAAGTTTTGTTTTGTTCTTGGTTATAGTATATGATCACCGAATGCATGTAAAAAAGGTTTTTTTGTCAAACAAACAATAGATTATTGTTGATGATAACTTACATAACTTGTCCATAATTAATTTGAAATGATCAATGTTTACACACCCTGTAAACTCAATTTCACAAGAACATCCAAGACTTCTATGTTAACAGGATCTTCATTTTCTTCCAACACCTTGGCATTTTCTAGCATTAAATTGTGGTTTCCAAGAACGGATAATCCGTATACCCAACAACAGGATCGCGTGTATAAAAGGTTTACCTGTCATACTTGTTAAGAGGAGCATTAAGCTCAAATCGTTTTGGCAAGTCCGGATTAGCCAAAAACAACCGAACATAAGCAACAAGATCGGTTCTGTTTTCAGCCACAGCTTTGTTACCATCTTCCCTGCCATACCCACCAGCAGAAATAAAAGTCCCTTTGAATGCTTTTCTCATAGGGACAAGACTATCAAGGCAATCAACTTTTTCAAATACTGATTGTTGGTGCTCTTGTGTCTGTACTTTGTCTGTATTCGGTCACGATGTAAACGATGTCCTTGTCAGTCCTGTAAGTTGACCAAGTCAACCGTCCTCCTGGTTTGACTTGGCAACAGTTAGTAAATTTGATGTAAGTTGTCTGACTCGAAGGATGAGTGATCGAAGGATAATGTAGATCCTTCGATCACCTCGAAAGATATGCTTGATTGATAGACCTCGAAAGACCATCCTTCGAGGTCCTTGCTGATCCTTCGAAAGCATCGTATTCGAAAGATGATCCTTCGGACCATCTATCGGATCCTTCGGTCAGACCTGCTGTGTATGGGTATATATATACCCATGCAGTGTATGTTAGAAGGCAGATGCACACAGATAGAAAGATAGAGAGTTTGAGAGCATTCTATCCAAAAACACACACACACACTTGAGAGCTCGCAGAACAGATTTGTGAACATAGTGCTTGTAACCGAAACCTTTCATACGTATTAATACAGTGGTGTTAATCGGTGAACCTTGTGTGTTTGTGTTTGTGCTTGTTTCATCCCGGTTTGCTTGCTAGCTTGGATTCCGCACTCGCTAGTGGGTTAGTATAACAAGGTTTAGGTTCGTCATCCTCCGACAAGGGACCTACAAGTGGTATCAGAGCCAAGGCTCTTTACCTTGTTTAAAACCGGGTTTTATTCAAGTTCTTGGTGTGTTTGGACATTTGGTTTTGCACCCGTTTTTGTTGGTTTTACTGGATTTTTAAACTGAAAAACGTGTTCTAAACTAACCGGGAGTGTTCAAAGGCGGGTTGGGTAAATTAAAACTTGTTTTTAAGTGATTTGGTGTTTTCCGGCCAATTTCCGGTCATTATTCCGGTGACTGGTTGTTGTCCATTTTGGGTAAGTTTTGTTTGAAAATCTTGGGTTGGTAAGAAAGTACAGTCTGCCATACCCTTTTGCCGAAAGTTGACCTTACCTATCACATCACCTTTTCACCAACCTTTCACATCAGTGTCAGTGTGTCAGAGTCGCTCGAAAGATATCTCTCGACATCGAAAGACCATCTTTCGATCAAGGAAGGATCGACATATCATCATCTTTCGACCCATCCTTCGGAGTCCGAAACATATCTTTCGACCAGGGAATCTATTCGAAAGACATTTCATCGAAAGATAAGGATATATACTCGAAAGATAAGGATATTTCAAATAGTGAATCCTTCGAGCTTGTGAATCTTTCGAAATCATTGTTCGAGATACAACAGTGATCTTTCGAGCACTGTTGATCCTTCGAACAAGATTTGATCTTTCGATTGTGGTCTGTTGTTGTTAACAAGTTTCTGTGATTTTAGATCTTTCGAACAGGATCTTTCGGCTGTGTGATCTTTCGGAATATTCACTTAGCATTTATTTTGCTTATCAATCATGAATCCGAATTGGTGGAATCCGGCTCCAGATAGTGGTAAATATACAAGTTCAGGTGTCACTCCCTCATGGTGGGGTACACTGGCTCCAGACGATGGAAAATACACGAATACAAGGTCATCTCCTTCATGGGCCGCGTCTCCGGTATCGACATCTTCTCAGGGAAATCAATGGGCATTGGTATCGAATCAAACTCCGAGTATCCAAAGTATCTTACTGAGCGAAAGCGAAACAGGAAGTTTGAATCGACCTCCAAAGTTGATGCATTTGAATGAATATTCAGGATGGGTTGAGAGATTTAAAACATATGTTCTTGGTCAAAATACCAAACTGTGGATACGTTTCACTACAGATTTCGATCAAGCCATAGAGGTTGCTGCTTCAGATACTGCTACGTTTGCCGATCTTCCAGAAGATAAAAAGAAAACCTATGATCTGGAAAAGAAGGCATACGCCATTCTCACTCAGGCGTTAAGCAGGGATATCTACCACCAGTTTGTCAGCTTCAAGACAACAAAGAAGTTGTGGGACGGATTGAAAACCAGAGGAGTAGGAAATGCAGCAACACGTCAAATGCGTCATGATCTTCTCAAGAAAGAATTTGATGGTTTCACTTGTATGGATAAGGAGTCCTTGGGAGATATGACAAGCCGGTTTTATCATTTGCTTACGGAATTGGACAATTATGGTGTAACGACAACTCAAGCTGAAGTGGTGAAGAAGTTTGCTGATGCTTTGCCTCCTCAATGGAGTAGTTTCTTGGAAATCCTGAAGTACAACGGAGTGTTGAGAACCACTAATATCAACGACTTCGTGCAGCTTTTGGAAAACAAGGATCAGGAGGAAACATTAAAGGCAAAAAGAGTTCCAGTGGCGCAAAATCCAGAGATGTATTGTGGAACTTCCAATTCTTCGTCTGCAAGAACCGGCCCACATGCTCCACTTCAAACGGCGTTTGTTACTAGCACGGATATGTATGGCAACCCTGTGCAAGTTCCTGTTAAGCCACCTCCCACCACAGATATGTACGGAAATCCAATACAACCACCTCCTCCTCCTCCTCCTCCTCCTGCTCAACAACAACGTGCATGTTATGGAGGAACATCATCTGCTGGTCAACAATCAAAGTCAGGTACCGTACAGCTCGACACGTCAAGCTTCTCTAAAATCAGTGTAGAAGTAGCTAAGGAACACATGGAGCTGCTTAACACTATAGTGAGCGCGTACTGTGGGTTAATAGAAGGTCAGATTGGCAACATTAATCTGACACAAGAAGATTACAGGCAGATTGATAAAGAAGAGATGGACTTGATGGACATCAAGTGGGCCTTTGCTAGTGCTGTGAGAAGAGCAAAGGATTGGATGGAAAGTACTGGCAGAACCAGCTTGGAAAGTAAGCGAGACACCAAGTATGGGTTCGATAAGCAGGCTGTAAAGTGCTTCAACTGTGGTGAACGGGGTCACTTTAAACGGGAATGTACAAAGCCAGCACAGCACGGGAATCATAACCCCTTCAGAAACCAAGACAACCAGCAGAACAGAAACAATGATCGTACAATGGTACCCGTCAACAACCAAACCAACCGGGCACTTGCGGTTCAGGTGGATGAAGGTTGTGACTGGTCAATCCAGTTGGGTGGTGATGCTCCCGATGGAACAGCATGTTTTGCTCAGATTGTGAAAGAGTTAGTTCACACCAGTGGTGGAGAATCTTCTGCCAGTGGTGGTGAATCGTCTGAAGATGAAGACTCTTCTGGGTACAGCAGAAGTGTTGATGAAGAATCATCCAATTCTGGTGATGATCATGTGGGTGAGACATCGAATGCAGCAATCGATGCAGATATTGATGAACTTTTGGAGGAAGCTGCAGCAGAAACTCAAAGAAGATCTATTCTGGTGGATCAAGCTGCTTATACTTCGTCTTCTCTCCATTCAGCCTTTATGGCTAATGTCGACGGTTCATCAAGTCAGGTATGTGTCGATGAACCCACTGCTGTTAATTGTGATGAATGTGCTAGGTTGCATGCTAGATGTGCTGATATGGAGAAAAGTATGTCTGAGTTGCAAGGCAAACATGATGCTTTACAAGCTAGTTTGTTTGACTTGCAAGACAAACATACTACTGTGAATGAGAATTTGAGTGACTTGCAAAGTAAGCATGACGCTTTGCAAGAAAAGTATGATGTGACTTTTCTCCATAATCAGAAATTGACTGTGGACCTTTCCAAATGCACAGAAGCCAACATGTTTTACGAAAACCATGAAAAAGAATTTAAGTCAATGATTGAGACATTAAAGAAAGATAAAACTGAATTGACAAAATTGGTTTCAAGAAAACAGACGAACATCAATTTGTATATATCTCGTCTTGAGACAATGCAAAAAGAAATGGTGTGTGTAAAAACGGAAAGTGAGGCAATCCAACTCAAGCTAGATAGCTATTTGAGTTCTAGCTATGTGTTAGATCACATCATTGATGTCCAAAAGGAGAAAAGGGACATGACGTGCTTGGGATATAAGAAATGTCCACCTCCTGTGAGACACAATTATGATGCCATGCCAGATGAGGAGGACAGAGTGTTATTTGAACCTTCTGTGCCTCTTGATGTTAAGGAGTTTGCTGCAGGACTCGGATACCAAAAGGAAGTATCCTCAGATTCAGATGTGTCAGCAGATACATTTGTAAGTGCTGAACAGAATCAAGATCCTCCAGTTGTGATTGAGGATGCTGATTCTTCTGATGATGAGTCTGATGATGCTGTCCCAGCAAAGTCTGATGCGGTAGCCAAAAATGAGGACATACCTCTCGAGAATCACATTCTATGTGATCCCCCTGCAGAACCCGCTAAGACTGTTGCAATCGAGTCCTCATCTGAGAATGAGTCGGAGAGTGTGAACTTGCTGTACACTCTAGTTGGTGATGATAAAATTTACTCAGACAAAGATTTTCCCATTAAGAATGTTAATCAATCCTTAATCTGTAAAGTCTTTGAAAATTCGACAAGTAAGTTTTTGGGGAAGACAGGACCACGTGTTACAGTTACACAGTGTCCTCCTATTCCAAAGGCTGAAATTCGAAAACAATTTGGCAACAAGAAATTACCAACAGTGTCAAAACAGCAAAATCACACCAAGCCCAAAGCAAAATCACCGGCTCAAACTCAAAAGAAGCCGAATCAGAAGAAAAACAAGAATGTAAACTTTGTGAAATCGACGGGAACGGACAAAATTGAAATGTTTGAAAATAAATCTAACTTAGATTTTGTCAAGAAAGCTACTGTTTTGAAAAGAAATGAACAAGACAGTTCAAAGCCTAGTACCTCGGGTTCACAAAGTTCAACATCATCAGCTAGACGGACAGATGATACTTCGGGGTTTGTAGAACGAAGATCATGTTTTGAGTGTGGAACAATTGGACATATTATTCGAAATTGTCCATATCTTCATAAGCAAAAAGAAAAGGTTGATGTTCCCCGTGACAACAATGACCGTAAGCGATCTGTTTCTGTAAAACAAGATCCCCGACTTGTAAAAGAAAGGGAAAAGAAACAGAAACACCAACAGGTCAAGAAAATTGAAAAAGCAATTAAAACCGATGTGGTTAACAAAACAGCTGTTTCGGTAAAACCAGAAAATTCAAAAACTTCAGACAATCAAGAAGTTAAAATTTTAAAGAAAGACACTGGTAAAACAAAACAGACATGGAAACCTAAATCGGTTACTGAATCAGGGGGACCATCACAATTCACCAACCATCAAAGACAAGAAGTTATTGTCATTGATGAAAATGGAAGACCCAAGACCATAATGGCTTGGGTCCCCATCTCCAACTAATTCATTTGAGTTCATGTGCAGGGTGTTCCAGGAGGAACTGTCAGTAGTCATTAGATTGTTGATAGTGGGGCATCCAGGCACATGACAGGCGACATGAAGCTTCTCTACGACGTTAAATCTATTAGAGGAGGTTATGTTGCTTTTGCTGGAGATAAAGGTGGATATATAACGGGTGAAGGAATGATATCCAACGGGATTGTCAGCTTTGACAAGATCAACTTTGTGCAACAACTTGATCACAATCTTCTTAGTGTTTCTCAAATCTGTGACAAGCAGTTCTCAGTACACTTTGATGCTAATGGATGTTATGTGCTGAAACCCGGCTTCAAAATTCCAAAAGAATGGATTCTCTTATCGGCTCCAAGGATAAATGATTTGTACGTCCTTGATATGAGCCAAGCTATTACTACGTCCGCACAAGCAACTTGTTTCGTTTCCAAAGCCACTGAAAAAGACACTATCTCTTGGCACAGACGAATGGGTCACATTCACTTACGCAAAATGAATCACTTGGTTTCAAATGAATTGGTGAATGGTGTTCCCCTCAAAAATTTCCATCTTCAAGACGTCTGTGTTTCGTGCCAGAAAGGAAAGCAAACAAAGAAGAAGCACCCTACAAAGAAGATCAACACGGTGGCAGTTCCTCTTGAACGCTTGCATATGGATTTGTTCGGTCCTGTCAAGCACAAGAGTATTCGGGGTGATCAATACTGCCTCGTGATTACTGATGATTATTCAAGATTTTCTTGGGTGGCGTTCATGGCACACAAGAGTGAAACCTTTGGCATTATCAAAAACTTGATCATTCAGATTGAGAATTTGTATAAGTTGAAGGTTAGGCGGATACGTAGCGACAATGGTACTGAATTTAAAAATCATTCCATGACGGAGTTTTGCACTTCAAAAGGTATTCTTCATGAGTTTAGTGCAGCTTATACTCCTCAACAGAATGGTGTCGCTGAACGTAAGAACCGCACATTGATCGAGACTGCTAGGACAATGTTGGTAGAGTCACAGCTACCCATTCCATTCTGGACTGAAGCTGTGGCCTCTGCATGTTACACATTGAACCGAGTCCTTACAGTCAAAAGGCACAACGAGACCTGCTTTGAGCTTCTTCAAAAACGGAAACCAGATTTGTCTTATCTAGAACCGTTTGGAGCTCCATGCACAATTATCGATCCTAATGGAAAGTTTGGGGCAAAAGCAATTGATGGATACTTTCTTGGGTATGCCACCCCTAACTTACGAGTCTGGAATCTAGAGACTAAAAGGGTCGAGGAATGGTCTGAGGTCAGAGTACAAAGGCACACTTTGCCAGTCAAAAATCCGGGTCAACCTTGGATGTTTGAGTACGATGACTTCTTCAATTCGATCAATGTTGAAGCCGTTGAAGAAAATGCTGCGGCTAGGATTTTTTTCGAGAGTGACAATGCAACAGTTTCACCGGTGGTTCGTCCAATTCTTGTCAATCAAGAACCATCTTCTTCGGTGAACAATAATACTCTCAACAATGAGGATTTTCATGATGCAAACGAATTGAACGAATCTTCAGAGGATGATGAATTTCTAGATGCAGATCAAGAGGCCCCTACAACAGCAGTTCATGGTACTTCAGAGGGTACACCTCCAGTGGATGCCCATAGAACAGCTGAGGCTACTGCATCATCCTCTTCGTCAATTCCGGGCCTTGATTTGGTTGTTGATCTTAATCTCAACAACCTGGGTATAAATGTTCCAGTTCCAGATAATCCAGAAACAAGGATTCATATTACCCATCCTCAACAAAACATCATTGGAAATGTGCAAAGTGGCGTTCAAACAAGAAACATGTTGCGAAATAACAACAATGCAGGCTTGTATGCGGCTATTCGAGAATCCGGGCAACAAAACGATTGGTCCTTCGCTTGTTATGTCTCACAGGAAGAACCAAGAACGTGGAAAGAAGCCTTGAAAGACAACGCTTGGGTTGAAGCAATGCAGGAAGAACTGCAACAATTCCAGAAGCTGGGTGTCTGGAAACTCGTTGAGAAACCTGCTGGATACAAGAAGATTGGTACCCGTTGGGTTTTCAAATGCAAAAAGGATGACCGCGGAGTTGTTATCCGAAACAAAGCACGTTTAGTCGTTCAAGGTTTTCGTCAGATTGAAGGGATCGACTACAACGAAGTGTATGCACCAGTGGCACGTCTCGAAGCAATTCGAATCTTTCTAGCCTATGCGTCCTTCAAAGGATTCAAGGTTTATCAGATGGACGTGAAAAGTGCATTTTTACATGGTGTGGTTGAAGAAGAGGTGTACGTCGAACAGCCTCCAGGTTTTGAAGATCCTATCCATCCCGATCGGGTTTGGTTGCTCAACAAAGCTCTCTATGGTCTTCATCAAGCACCGCGAGCTTGGTATGCAACCTTATCACACTATCTGCTGGAGAACGGTTTTCGTAGAGGTCTTATCGACTGTACTCTTTTCATCAAAGAACAAGATGGAGATCTTCTTCTGGTACAGGTATACGTTGATGATATTATTTTTGGTTCTACTAATGATGTCTTGTGTAGGAATTTCGAGCGCATAATGCAGGATAAATTCGAGATGAGTGCTATGGGGGAAATGACTTTCTTCTTGGGCCTACAAGTACAACAAACAGAGTCTGGTATATTCATCCATCAGACTAAATATGTTGGTGACATCTTGAGCCGGTTCCAGATGTCTCATGCAACGCCCATTGGTACCCCATTGCCAACAAATCACGGAATTACTCCTGACTTGAAGGGAGAAGCTGTTAGCCCCTCAAACTATCGCGCAATGATCGGATCTCTTATGTACCTCACAGCATCAAGACCAGATATAATGTACCCAACGTGCCTGCTTGCCAGATATCAAGTTAACCCGAAGGCTTCACATCTTGCAGCTGTCAAAAGGATTTTTCGTTATTTGAAGGCGTACCCTGACACCGGTCTGTGGTACCCTAGGGATAATAACTTTGAATTGGTAGCATTCAGTGATTCTGATTTTGGCGGATGCAAAATCGACGGTAAATCCACAACGGCTGGATGTTAGTTTTTAGGAAATCGCCTAGTCACATGGCAATGCAAGAAGCAGACATGTGTCGCTACATCAACATGCGAAGCTGAATACATTGCTGCCTCAAGTTGTTACTCCCAAGTTCTTTGGATCCAACAACAAATGCGGGACTACGGTTTTGAATTCCTAACTACTCCTATTTACGTTGATAATTCTGCTGCTTTAGATATCACTAGAAATCCTGTGCAGCACTCAAAGACCAAACACATCGAAATCAAATATCACTTCATACGTGATTGCTTTGAGAAAAGGCTAATCGATGTTGTTAAGGTCCACACCGATGACCAACGTGCCGACTTATTTACCAAAGCATTTGACAAATCAAGATTTGACTTTTTATTATTGGTAAACGGCATTAAGGTCAAGCAAGAGTAAAACCAACATCGGAAAATCATTTTTGTAAATATCGTTGTGTTTTAAATTTGTCTTAGTTTATTGATTTTAGGGGGAGTAAATCCAAAAATCTGAAAATCCAAAAACATCGAAAAATTTCAAAAACACAAAAACAATAGAAAAACAAAAATGAGGTTCCTGGCGAGCAAAAGAGAAAATGATAGTACATCAGTGGTCTATCCAAACCTCTTTAAACCTTAAATGAAAAACGATAAAGCAGCTCTATATAAGATGTATCGGTAGGCTCATAATCATTTTAAAGTGTGCAGGGTGATATAAATCTTAATCGACTGAAGACCAGGTGGGAACCATTCATTGGCATATGGTCTTAGTACCGAAATTTCGTTTGATAGATTGCCGAGGTTCTGAGATATTCGGTCTTTATGCTGCTTATCATTTGGGTATCATGGTTGTATCTTTTACCGAAAAATAACGGGGACGCAAGTCTAGATCTTCCATGATACTATACATACGTGTACATATCTCATACTGCATTCGACCTCAATAAGTGATAAACAATCACATGTCCAAATCAAATAAGTGATAAAATATCACAATTATCCGGCTGTCAAGTTCGTCTCTCTGCTGTACGGAAGTACTGACCTGTTCACGAACTTGCACCTGTGCCCTCATGCATATGAAAATCAAGTTCCTCATCAATAAGTGATTATATCACACAGGGCTTGTTTTCAAATCAAAATAAGTGAGAATCTCACATCATATACGGTCAAACAGATGATAATCGGTATACTCACCGGTAAGATGAACTCTCGTGCATACCTTGATACGTGAATGTGTCGTGATGTGGATGAACACCGGTCGGTAAGTATAAATCATACCTTAACGTATCCCCTCGCCATGATTACATCTGATAAGTTGAGCTTAAGTGGACAACAATACCGATAATTGTTATAGGATGCTTATCTTAATGTTAACTAACTGAACAACAAGAGTGTTTTGGCATGACCGTGTACACTGATATGATTCTCTTACCCTCGAAACTCGCAAAAAGAATGTTTGTATATATTTATTTATTTACTGCTTAACTTTTATTGTTTTTCTTTTAAACAGTTTCGTCGTTTGGTGCATATCAGCACGACATTAGCGGTGATGTCGTTTGATAACACTCAAAGGATTTTAAATTGTTGTCTTTTAATTTCAAAAATACCAAAAAGATTTTAGGTGAGTTTTAATATAAACTTTATAAAAGCCAAAAAGATTTGATTTCTACTTTATTTTCAATCGTACGATGTTGGAGCTCGAGTCTTCGTTACCTGAAACCTGACTGAAAACCGAATTGACTAAATCTTCATAAACAGTCAAAATTTGCAGATTTTGAAAGTTAGAATTTAAAATTGATAAATTTATTAAACTTTCAAACTGTCGGACGGTGTTTGATAGTGACATGGTCATCAGTGTGTCATTTGTTTATGTTAACTATATTCCAAGCAGTTGTTCTCATTACGCGTTTAGATTTCTTGCATGTGCAGATTCTAAAGGCTAGGAGAACATGGTCGATGACAAGCTTCGGAATGAAGACACGACGAGAAGGCGCTCAAAAGATGAAGATGATCGAGTTGCCGCTGGCCATCATCAACACCACAAGGATCTCACTTCATAAAGATCAAGTCATTCACGAGCATAACTCGAGGGGGAGCTTATGTTAAGGGGGAGTTTGTCAACACACTTCCTACATGATAACGGGAAGTTTGTTGATACACTCTCTGCTTTCAAGACGTGAAGACTTTGAAGATCCTCCGACATTGAAGACTTGAAAGGACATCAGAGTTTTGAGAACTCGAAGACCAAAGACCATCGAAGTTCGAGACGAGTCTACAACTATAGAAGATAAAGACAAAGCTACAGCCAAGGGGGAGTTTGTTGGTGCTCTTGTGTCTGTACTTTGTCTGTATTCGGTCACGATGTAAACGATGTCCTTGTCAGTCCTGTAAGTTGACCAAGTCAACCGTCCTCCTGGTTTGACTTGGCAACAGTTAGTAAATTTGATGTAAGTTGTCTGACTCGAAGGATGAGTGATCGAAGGATAATGTAGATCCTTCGATCACCTCGAAAGATATGCTTCGATTGATAGACCTCGAAAGACCATCCTTCGAGGTCCTTGCTGATCCTTCGAAAGCATCGTATTCGAAAGATGATCCTTCGGACCATCTATCGGATCCTTCGGTCAGACCTGCTGTGTATGGGTATATATATACCCATGCAGTGTATGTTAGAAGGCAGATGCACACAGATAGAAAGATAGAGAGTTTGAGAGCATTCTGTCCAAAAACACACACACACTTGAGAGCTCGCAGAACAGATTTGTGAACATAGTGCTTGTAACCGAAACCTTTCATACGTATTAATACAGTGGTGTTAATCGGTGAACCTTGTGTGTTTGTGTTTGTGCTTGTTTCATCCCGGTTTGCTTGCTAGCTTGGATTTCGCACTCGCTAGTGGGTTAGTATAACAAGGTTTAGGTTCGTCATCCTCCGACAAGGGACCTACACTGATTTCATCCTAGGTTCCACCATATGGCAGTAAAGAATCTTGAACTCATTCAAAGATTCAGCCATGTAAAGACCTAAAGTTTCCGGATTTGAGTCACCTGATTCCGAGTAGTTTGCAAATGGGGATAATCTTATGCCAACTTTATCTCCTCCAATCTCCTTCACAACAGCATCAACTACTTCAAGAGCAAATCTACAACGGTTCTCTAGAGAACCACCGTATTCGTCTGTTCTGTCATTAATCTCATCTTTCAAAAATTGGTCGATTAGATAGCCATGAGCCCCATGAATCTCAACCCCATCAAAACCTGAAATATGGTAAATTGATCAATGAGATTGTGAAGGGATTCTAACTCTGATCAAAAACTTATGAGGAACTAACTGTTACCAGCTTCAATTGCATTTCTTGCAGCAACTCTGAAATCATCAACAACAAGCGTAATCTCTTGTGTTGTTAGCTTCTTCGGAGATCGTTGTTGATATGCTAGTTTTTTGTTTGAGGAAGACACAGGGGATTTCCCGTTTGGCACTAATTCAAAAGCATATATGAGAAAAGTATTTATGGTAATAGCTTACCTTTTTTTTGAACGGTGAGAATCTTTAAATGTTGAGAGAGAGAGAGTGAGATCTCACACCCTCCCAAACAGAGGGCCCCATCCCCACTCTGTCTAGACTATATTGTCTTAACCGGGGCCGCACTGCCTTGAGAGTTTGGCTAACTGCGTTCCCTGGAAACCATACCACCCACTGTAAACAACAATGAACAAACAGTATACCTGTATCTAAAACCCTTCCAACATGAATTAGCTGACAGAAAAACATTCCTCCTTTTGCATGAACCGCATCCACAATAGGTTTCCAGCCCTCTACTTGTTCTTTAGTCCATATGCCTGGCATCTCCGGAGACCTTGACAATGATAACATAAACAGATCTTGAGAACCAAAATCAATAAGCCACAATTCAGAAAATTTAGATGTGTCCTTACGTTTGGGAAATGTCAGAGACACCAGCAGCTTCAGCAATAAGAAACCCGCCTTTGGATGTTCTTTGTGAATAATATAAGATCATGGGTGGCTGAGGGACATAGCCCAAGCATCTTTGCCTTGTTAGGGGTGCCAAAACAACTCTGTTTGGCATTTTATAAAACAGTTCATAAACAAGTCATTATAAATAAAATCCAAGTAGTAATTCAGAAGAAAAGATACATGAGTGTGAGAAGATCAAACAGATTACCTGTGAGAAAGCTCAAATTTCCCCATTTTGTACGGGGTCAGAAGAGAGATTTCACCTTCTTTGTTCGCCATTGTTAAAACTTCTTGAAAGATTTTGAGATCAGAAATAAGACTGAAGTAAGTTCTTCTTAAAGATGCCTGATCCCGTAGGCGCACATGAATCACGTTCACAAGTAAAAGGACCTATTTATAACTATAATTTTAAATAGTAAAAAAATAATTACATTTGTGTATAACCAAAATAATTAATGTATGTCATAAATAATAAAAAAGAGCCAAGCTCAGGCTTTAGATTTGGAGCTTGACACAATTCCAGCTCGACCTTAAGCTTTGTTAAGTTATACTGAGTCAAGGATCCTTGTAGCTGATGACACAAAACCAATTTTCTACTAAAGGGGATGTTAACCGCTAATTATTGAATTAAAAGTACCTAGTGCCTATAAAGGTGGAAGGGCACGCTCGGGTACTACTTTCCTCGAGTGGTCACCACGTCGGTACACCGCCGTTGGTGCTAGGGGTGTTCAAGATCATCCGAATCCGAATCTAATTTATCCGATTTTCCAAATCCGAATTATCCTTCGGATAATCCGAATTTTCCGGATAGTGATTTCGGAAATTTTCGGATATTTCGGATATCCGATATCCGTTTTTTTTTTAAATATAATGTGAATGCTATATAAGTACCATTATAGAATTAAAACCTAACCCTAATCCTTTTTCTATCAGCCACTCATTCACTCACCCCCACGACTCACTTTCAATATCCAGGTCTGTGAGCAACTGAGCATCGAAAAATCAAGATCTGAACAAGATACGAATAATCAAAATACGAACACTGAAGGTCGAGATCTGAAAATCGAAGACCGAAGGTTTGTTTCCACTTTCCAATGTCGAATCTGATTTGTTATCTTGTTCCACCGAAAGCTTATATACGATTTCTTACAGTTTTTAGTTCAAATTTATACGATTTGTGTAACTTATATACAATTTGTTACAGTTTTTAGTTCAAATTTATACGAACATCAATGGTTTATTTTACTTATATACGATTTCTTACAGTTTCATCAGAGTTATATACGATTTCGATTTGTTTGGAGATGGGTTTATTTGGATTTGTTTGGCTCTCTTTCATCAGTTTATGTACGATTTCTGTTTTATTTATTGATGATTACAGTTTATATGTCCGAGTTGGGTTTTTATACATATGTCGTTTTAATATGTTCTTTTCTATTATGTCACAGGTATGAAAGAATTGGTGTTGGAACAACCCACAATTATTATTTTTGAAACGGTTGATGAAGGTAGTGAAACATCTGAAATTACTCAAGGTATCTATATTACATATGCCATTTTAATAACTTCATTGTTGATTCTAATATTCAATATATATTTTTAAGCTACCCATGGGCCAGGGCCATTGTTATAATTTGGAAATTTTAACTGTTGGTTTTAGACTTTAGGCCATGTAATAAGAGGTGGCTGTGTTAGGCCATTTAGGCATTTAGCCCATTTAATATAATATGTCATGTTTAATGTAGTGGCCAAAAAATAAACACTAGATAAATTTTAAAGCTATTGAAACCGAAACCTACTATTGATTTTTTAAGCCATTTAATATACTACTAGAAAAATGGTCCTTTTCTACAAAACTTTTTGGCAAATTTCCGACAACTTAATTTTGTCGCAAAGTTAACTATGTTTCATACAATGTTCACATAAAACTTTGTTTTTAATCATTTATTAACTTTTATTATTAGTTAGTGCAATTTATAAAACCAAATAACGTTGAAAAGAGTAGAATAGATGTGGCAACTTTTTGACAAATTTCCCACAAATTTTAGACAAATATTAAAAACCATAAATTTTCCCACAATATTTCGACAAGATTGTTACCAAACCTGTATTTATTCCAATTACATCGCAAAGTTAACAATGTTTCCAACAAGGTCGCCACAAAACTTTGTTTCTTTCTCATTTATTAACTTTTATTATTAGTTAGTGCAGTTTATAAAACTAAAAAAAATCAAAACAGTGGCAAATTTGTGGCAACTTGCAACGATTTTCCCACGAAATTTAATTATATTATTTATCAATTTTTGTTAACTATTTTTTTTCTTTAATGTCTTAATTTTTGTCAATGGGATTCGAACCCTCTTTCATATGAAAAGGTAAACCATTTTCCAACACTTTGATACAGCTAGGCCAAAGGCTCTTTGGATGTGAATTGTTAGTACCATAAAAATAAACATATTTAAAAACTAAAATATCAAAATATGTGGCAAAGTGGTCGTAGCTTGCCATATTTTTCCCACAAAACATTATTAACTTTTTATTTGATAACTCATGTTGTTTGTTCATACAATATAAGAAACAATTTTTCGGACTAAAAAAATCTAAAATAGCGGCAAAGTTGTCGAAACTTGCGACAATTTTTCCACAAAACATTATTTGGATTCTAATAATTCTAACTTTCACTCACTGGTCTAGATGAGTCTCAACTTAAAGAATTCCCTTTGACATTCCCAAATTGTACGAATTTGACCCCACGATCTTTTTTTCTAACGTGTCGTGTCACAAACCTAGTTATTGGCTGATGTGGTTAGTTATGTGGCACAAACCTAATTATTGGATTTTAATAATCCTAACTTTCACCACCACCACCACCACCACCACCATTAGCCACCACTTCCACCACCATCAGTCACCACCACCACCACCATCAACAACAACCACCACCATCAGCCGCCACCACCACCATCAACAATCACCACCATGGCGGCTCGTGGTGGTGGTTGTTGATGGTGGGGTGGTGGCGTGTGGTGTTGGTGGTTGTTGATAGTGGGGTGGTGGTGGCGGCTAACGGTGGTGATTGTTGATGGTGGTGGTGGCGGCTGATGGTGGTAGTGGTTGTTCATGGTGGTGGTGGACGGTTGTTGATGGTGGTGAAATTTAGAATTATTAAAATCCAATAACTAGGTTTATGCTATATAAGCATAAACATAAGCAGCCACATCAGCAAATAACTAGGTTTGTACCACGTAAGTTGCCACGTCAGGGAAAAACTAACTGCCAGTTAGAAATGGATCGATCACAGAGGTAATTTTTTAAGTTAGGATTAATGTCGTCCAATGGGGGAAGGTTAAGATTGATAAAATCCAATAACCTTCTTTTCGGTTTAATAACTCATGATATTTGCAAGTAAAAAATAAAAACGAATTAAAACTAATAAATCGAAAAGTGAGGCAAAGTTGCCACAATTTTACCACAAAACTTTATTTCTTTATTTATTTATTTATTTATTTATTAAATTTTGTTATATGTTAATACAATAAAATAAATAAATTTGAAAACTTAAAAAAATCAAAAGTTTTCACCACCTAGCAAGACAGGTGTTATAAAACACCCTCCAAGAAGATGAAGCAGGTTGGTAGGTAGGTGAGTCACCTTCCTGTTCATTGAGTTTACCTATTAACATATGGTAATTATGTTATTTGTTAGGTATAATTAAACAAACAATTTAAAATCTAAAAAAATCAAAAGTTGTGGCAAACTTGAAGCGTTATTTTTTATTTATTAAATTTTCTTTTTTTATTAGTATAATGATATAAACATTTTAAGAACAAAAAAAAAAAACTCAAAAGTTGTAGAAAACTTGCCGCAAGTTGCAACAAGTTTCTCACAATTAAGGGTATCAAAGCACCCAAAGTTAAAATCATTCCCTTGAATGACCTTCCAGCAGAGGTTATAACCTCTTGAAACGGAGGCTAAAAAAGGAAAGAAGAAAGAGAAGGTTAACACCTATTTTGTGATTTATGTGAAGATAAAAATCATGTCACCAAAAACTTTTTTCTTATAAAAGCATATAACATTAACAAAACAAATGTGATTGTGCATGCACCACATTACACAATTTGTGGAAAAACAACCACAAACCTCAAGAGTGTGTTTATCTCAAAACTTTTGAAGTCGAAAGAAAAGTGTATAAATCAAAAACACTAGAGAGTCCATAAAAATCAATATCAAAAAGTCAACAGACCTTTGTCCCTGTCAAAACATCTATTACAAAACAGCTAAATGCAACCTCTGTTAAAAAAGAAGTTCAAGTAACAGATGCACCACCTTCAAACCAATTCCCAATGGGATATGCTCATCCATTGTACCAAAAGGTCCCTCATGGTTATGAGGTCTACAAAAGGCTTCAAAACCAAAAATGAACAGGCATCCTTATGTTTACCATCATCTGACAGGAAATGATCCCCAGCAGATGTTTCAAAAATCTGCCAAAACCACTAACCGTTATCTTGGACTTGAGGATGACTTGTCTGTTACCCCATCCAAAGTCATCTTGGCTTTGGAAACTCACCAAAACTAATTTGTTACTTGATGTGCAGGGAGCTTCGGCATGCTTAGATAGTTTATGGTATATAGATAGTGGAGGCTCCTGGCACATGAAAGGATGTAGAGCCCCTACTCAAAGATTTCAAAAAAACATGGACGGGGTGATATATATTTTGGTAACAATTCTGTCACACCCCGACCACGTAAAACATCAAATCGTGGCGGAAACATCGGGGAGTGTTGTAACAGAATTATTGTTCCATAACCAAGGTAATTAAAATAAAATTTTATTCATCACCCAAGGGTGGAATACATTGTTCAAAACAAGAACCATCGTGTTACATTGTCTTAAAACTACTGAAATAAAGAGTGCATAACGTAATTAAACTAAGTCTAGCTCTGTTTTATGTCACTAAGGCCCAAGTCCACCCTAGCGTGTCACGATCATCATCCTATGCATTAGCTCCTGAAACACATGTGAAAATGGGTACGTCAGCATAAAAATGCCTGTGAGTAACATAGGTTTTATGAAAATAGGATTCATGACTTAGGTTTAAGAAAATGTTTAATGAAAACTTGTCATGAATCTAGTTTAAGTGTTTGCTTATAAAATGTTTGAAAAGCGATAACAAATCAGTTAATATGTATGTAAAAAAGAATGATGTATGGTTAAAGGAATAACCAAGTAAAAACAAGTTGTATGAAATAAATTGTTTTGTAAAACAAAGTCTTGTGAAAAATATGTTATTTGCAAAAAATGTATAAGTCAAAAATTGAATGATTTAAATAACGGTATGTCATGTAATACATTACAAGCACTTATATATAGGAAGTACGAGCGGCGTATCCACCATGCTTGTAACATACTACACACATATCGTTACTTAAGTCACTTAAACAAACCACCAAAGCATATAGTTCAAGTTCAAACCAATCATCAAATGTTCTTGTCTAAACCATTGTCAATGTTTAAAACCCAAAATGTAGTCATGTAGTTAAGTATGTGTAAACAAAAGTTATGTATGGTAAGTAACAAAATGAGAATACTTAACCATAAGTAAAAAGGAACAAAACAAAGTATTTTGAATAAATCAAAAAGTTATGTTTTGCCAAGTAAAAGCTTGTTTTATTGATACAAACATTTATGTGGTAAGTTAACGCATTACATTCAAGCCTTGAGACAGCAGGATAACCTTAGAGTAAAGGTTATCAAAGTAAAATGTTTTCGGATTCAGTCATTCCTTTCATCCAAACCAACCCAGGATGTCAGGAACGGGATTTGTCAAGTCTTATGGTACCATTACTTACTACCGAGCGGCGTAGCTAATGTTAATGAATGTAGTAAAGAACCGTTTATGCAAACCAAATGTCATACCAAATGTAAACAAGTTATGTGAAAACAATGTACTAAGTATGCTAAGTAAACATACAAAGCAGAAAAGTCATGTAAATCAATGTGCTAGTATGCTCAGTCAACATACATAGTAGAAAATGTAATGTAAAACAATGTGCTAATATGCCAAGTAAACATATGTAGCAAAGCAATGTAATGTAAATCAATGTGCTAGCATGCTAAGTAAACATACATAGCAAAACATAATGAAATCATGTACTAATAGTATACTCAAGAACATAGCAAGCATATGATGTGAAAACAAGAAAGCACGAAAGTAACAAGTAGGCACATGTGTTTCACCCCAAAATGTTTGAAAAACAGTAAAAGAGGGGCCTATGTACTCACTTAAGATTGCTTAGAAGTCGTAGGATAACCACCAAGCAATGCTAGAAGATCACGGAATCAAACGGCACCTATATAGGTATCTACATTAATAAACGGACCTATCGGAGGATCGGGTAGTACGAGGGTTCGTAAACCAAATAAGTATGGGAACTTATGTAATATGGTTTGACAAAGCCTACATACTAAAGCAAAACTTATCCTAAGTGCTTTTGACCCGTTACGACCCGTTTAGGTAGCTTATGCCACTTTAACGCGTCGCTCGCGTAAAACGCGTTCGGAATGCTTAACTAGTCCTATGACAAGCAAGTTATGCCTTAACATGCTTAATATTGTTGCTAAATCAGTTTAGATGTCAAAAAAAATTATGTTACATAGGCTTAAAATGAATTTTGGCGCAAAAAGGGTACTTTGGTAATTTACCTAAGGCATAAGAACTACTTATCATACAACTACTTAAACGTCGTGACCATAAGGTATAACCTCGCAAGGTTATTCCCTACACAACTATGGTCACCTAAAATGTTTGGTCGGATCCTAATGATCGACCAAATGGGTCGGGTTCGTAAGCATAAGCGATTGATTAGATCGCTTACCTTTACGACCCTAAACAAGCACAAATCTAAAAGCGACGAGCTAAACATGCTAGAACATGTTTAGTAAAGTTAGAAAACAGGTTTGGTGTTAAAACAAACGGTTTTAATACCCTAGAGTAGTTTGGTTACAAAATACGTGAGAAAACGCATTTTGGCCGAAACTACGACTCGTCACTGAGCCTAGATAACGTGGTAATCAGTAGGTATAGTCGCTAGGGACTATAACCATCGTGATTACGCTCACGTTATGAAGTTCAAACGAACTTCGCGTTGACCATAAACTGGTCAATGCAGAAAGTCAAACACAGTTTGACTTTAACGCTAAAACGAACGAAAAACGCGAAAGAATACTTACAGAAGGTCCCCGCAAGATTGATATTCCAAGTATTTCTCAGGTATGAAGTGTTCTACACTTCAACTTAGAGAAAATCTCAGAATTCAAGTGGGGAAAGAATGAAATGGGTGGGGGTATTTATAGTTTTCGCACAACCGTTAGGATCGTTTATCGAAAACCGAGCTTCAATCTTAGCCATACACCTCATGCCCACTGATTTGTGAAACCATGGGACCTTAAAACCAGCCCATAGGAACCTTAAAACCATTTGCAAAACCAAGGAGCAGCTGGGTTTTATTAAAAATGATTTCTGCTGAACTGGGACCTGCTTACGGACCGTATGGAGTAGGTCTTACGGTCCGTAAGGACCTTGCAGGTCTGATACTTTCCAGAAATTGCAAAATGGTCCCTGCACTTGAGAAACATGCATTTCGGCCCATTTTTGACACGTTTAAGCCCCGTTAACCCCATTTCAAAGCTCAAAAATGAAGTTAAAGTATAGGGAACTTAAAATGTGCTCAAAAATATCTCGGATGTCGGTTCGTTTGGCCGTACGATTGCGTTGTTCGGTTAATTACGACGGAAGTCGTAACGGACGCAAAAACGGTCCAAATTGCGCGACGAATGGATTTTTAACAAGCCAATCATTAAAACATAATATTTTAATGATTACATAAATTTTTGGATGTCCGGATGTATTCAGGACGTAAGTTTGAAATTGGAGTTTGAAATTGGATAAAAGTCAAAACATGAAAAACATCAAACACAAATAAACAAATATAGGGATCAAATAACTTTATTTCATTGATAACCGAACTGTTTACAATGATTACAAGCACAGATGTCACAAATTCCAAGGGGAAGTGTGTCTCAAATGAATGACAAGGGTTATGGGTCATTCTTCACTAAGGAAATTTGTAAGATTGGTGGGCAAGAAGTGGTTAAAAAGATTGAGGAAATCATAGCTGGCAGCAGAAAACAACTTGTTGCACAAATGAGTGGCAATGTGTATGTGGTTGATATGTTAAAGGATAATCCAATGACTGATGCATGTCTGTTCTCAGTTGCCTCTACCAAAAGACAGAACTTTGGCACAAGAGACTTGGACACACAAATCTTAGAACAATCACCACACTCTCAAAACAAGGCCTTGTCAGAGGCCTTCCACCAAAACTTTTTACTTGTGATGAACATTGTGTTTCTTTTTTAAAAGCTAAACAACATAAAAGCTCTTACAAGTCCATTGAAGAATCCGAAACAACCAAGTGTTTACAACTATTGCACATGGAATTGTTTGGTCCTATAAAAATCATGAGTCTGAAAAAGAAGAGATATTGTCTTGTTATTGTTGATGATTTTTCAAGGTTTACATGGACTTACTTTTTGCACTCCAAAGATGAGACTGTAGGTATTTTGCAGGACTTTGTAAAACAAGTTGAAAAGCAATTTGATATGCTAGTAAAAGTCTTTAGAAGTGACAATGGAACAGAGTTTTGAAACAAGTAGTTAGATGAGTTATGTGTGTCAAAAGAGATTGTAAGGCAGTACAACATCCCAAGAACACCCGAACAAAATGGGGTGGTTGAAAGAAAAAAACATAACACTGATTGAAGCTGCCAGAACCATGCTTGCGGATTAAAGTTTACCCTTAACCCTTTTGGCAAAGGCTGTAAACACTGCTTGCTCTGTTCAAGATTAAACCACTGATCTCATAGTTCAAAGTCTTTGGTTGCCCATGCTTCATTATAAATTTAAAAGATTCGAATTCAAAATTTGCAGCCAACGTGGATGGTGATTATTTTCTGGGATACTCAACTACTGCCAAGGCCTACAAAGTGTTTAACACAAGGCATATGACATAAACAAAAGAAGTGTAATTGAGGAGGGCATGTTTGTGACCCCATCTGACAGGAAATGGTCCCCAACAGATGTTATAAAAATCTGCCCAAACCACTGACCATTATCCTGGACTTGAGGATGGCATGTTTGTGATCCCATCCAAAGCCATCTTGGCTTTGGGATCTCACCTAAATTAATTTGTTACTTGATGTGTAGGGATGAGCATATGGTAATGGGTACCGGTGCCAAATTTCCTGTACCATATTTTTTTGGTAACAGTACCCACTTCTTGGAATTTTTGGTTCTGGTTCGGTACGGTACCTTACTTTACCAAATAATTCGGTACTGGTACCGGTACCCAGTTTTGACAAATTTCGATATTGGTTTTTTCAGTACCACCAGTTCGGTATGGTACCTGACCATGCTCATCCCTCCTATTGTATCATGCGTAAAAATGGTTTTTGGGTAAACATAAAGTTGGTGAATAGATCTAAATTTAAATAAAACGTTTTTGCTTTATTATTTATTAAAGTGTAATTTATGATTTTGGTCCCTGTGGTTATATCACTTTTACACTTTTAGCCCAAAATGAATCTTTTAACACCTGGCGCCCAATGTCTTTTTTTCTAACCCTTTTGGACCCTAACACAAACCCCATCCATTTACTTTTAGGGACCAAAAGGGTTAGAAAAAAAGACGTTGGGGGCCAAAAGTGTTAGAAAAAAAAGACGTCGGGGGCTCAGTTGCTAAAAAATTCCTTTTTGGGCTAAAAGGGTAAAAGTGACATAACCACAGGGGCCAAAATCGTAATTTACTCTTTATTAAAATAACATGAAACCTCAAGTGTAAATGATATATCTGTAACAAACCAACAATAACCACAGTCACCACAAGCAAAAATGATACGCGACATAAAGATAATGAAACAATAGACAGCGATGAGATTCAAGCCCCAAAGAGCGAATCTAAATTATGTTAGCGATACCTAGTTCAACCCATGGTCGTGGGAACTAGTCATCCATTGGATTCATATTAGAAACAATAGACACAAAGCGAGTAACATGTAGATACATGTATATCAAACAATATATACAAATACATGTTGCATGTTGATGATTTGAATAAGAAACATATGAAACATAAACACATGATATACCCCAAAAATGTTTAGTGACAAAAAGGGGAAAAAGAAATAGATCTACTCACAGTTTTGAATTTTGTTTGATCATTACGTAAACCGCATGTGTGTTGAGGGAAAAACTTCAAAAGACAATAGTTACCCTAAAGGAATTAATAACCAAAAATACTAAACAAGCAAAAACCAACAACTATAAAATAAATCCTATAACTTAGGTATTTTGTCTAACTTAAAACTATATAAAATAATACTAACATATCCATTAACTTAATGTTTGCAACAAAATAAATAATGTGACATATCTAAAATATTACCTTAATAATACTTATACCATTGCTTTTAAATTGTAACATGTACTAGGTCTAAATATACTTTAGCCACATATATTTATAACCTAGTCCCAACATATTCTATCCATGATGAAAAGTCTAAAAATTTTGACAATAAAATACCAAGACAAATTAGATAACAATTTAAGTTATTATAAGTTAAAAATATCAATTCAAACAATTTAGTAAAAAATCATCTTTCAATTTATATACATCCAAAAATCATATTTTATCTTATATTTTATAGAAATCATCAAATTGGTTAAAAAAATGATAAATTTATGGTTAATATTTAACAAGTCCTTTTCTTTCCAGATATATATATCTATACTACTTTAATAAACATATGTGAAGGACAAGATGGTAATTGAACAAGGTGTTGAAAAAACACTTAATGCACAATGTACAACTGTTAAGGCACAAGAAAACACAAACAATTTACCCTTCACCCGGATCATTATCAACCATCCATTTTTTTCACTTTTTCACATGGATCACCATCTGGACGGCTGATATTCATTTCACACGGATCAACCTTTCCATTCCCTTCTCTCTCACAATCTTCTCTCTCACAACTCACACATCTAACAAAACTTCATCAGACCTTCTCTCTCGGCGACTCAAGAATATCATGCCCTAGATCTGCCTCTGAATCGTTTATCTAACAACAAATCTCACATATTTTCGAGCTTTTTCTTTCTCAAACACAGTGGTGGTGATAACCCAGACGATAGAAGATGTCGGATATGGTGGTCGTGGGTGGAAACCTAGACGGCTGCGGAGGGTGCCTGTATTTTCTTTCAGCAATCTTCTGTGGAGTTTGGGTGGCTTTTTTGTCAAGATCGACTGGTTTGACCGCTCGGTATCTTTCTTTTTACAATATTTTTTTTTTGTTATTTGAATCGGATCTGTGTAATATTTCAGATCTGCCGTTGAGTTCTTCGTGTAGGGTGCACCGGAATAACCAGATGTGGTATGTGTTCTGTAGTTTAGGTTTTTTTTTTCTTTAAAGAAGTTTGTATCTTTAATTTGAAGTTGATTATTCTGTTTATCTTGCAAGTATCACCTGGAATGAACAAGCTGGATAACCAGTCGATCTCTAAAAATTTTCAGCAAGGTATTGTTCGAGCCCTAGCTTTTTTATTCTGCGAAATGTTTGTTTGTTTGTTTGTTTGTTTGTTTGTTATGTGGTATGTGTTCTATTGTTTAGGTTTTTTTTCTTTAAAAAAATTTGTATATTTAATTTGAAGTTGATTATCGTGTTTATCTTGCAAGTATCATCTTATCTTGCAAGTATCATTTGGAATGAACAAGCTGGACACCCAGTAGATCTCTACACAATTTCAACAAGGCATTGTTCGAGCCCTAGCTTTTTTATTCTGCAAAATGTTTGTTTTTTATTGGTGAGGAAATTATTATATTACAAACTACTAGGGGTGTGCACGGTTCGGTTCGTTTTTAGCATTAACCGAAACCGTAACTAACAAAAGTATTTGATTGCTGTTTCTATTCTTTAAAGTATTACTAAAAAATGCATGAGTTATAATAGCTGGATGGTTAATGATTTCGGTGGTTTGAAATCGCAACCATAATTTAACTTATTTTTTTAGTTTCAGTATATTTATCGTATTTGAGGTTTACTTTAATATTAATGTTTTTATGTTCTCTGGATAACTTTCATTGAATTGTTGATTGGGTATTTGCTTCTGGTCATCAAGCTGCAATTTTAATGTACCGGGAAACCTTGTGTTTGCTTACAGGATGTTTTACTAAATATGCCACACCGATTTCATTGAGGTAATTATTGTTTGGATATGTAAATATTAAATCCATACCATTTGTTTTGTTACAGGAGTTGAAGATGATGCAAGCTGCTGTTTTAGTTGGTGGTGGTTAGCAACGATAGAGATGGTGGTGGTCTGCGGCTTGTGGTCGTAATGGTTAGCGTCAACAGATTCTGGTGACCCAACCTAGGGTTTTCGACCAGATTCTGGTAGCCCTATCTAGGGTTCTGACCATAACACTAATCCGGTGAAAGTTGTAGATCTGGTCAGTAAGGGAATGACAACGAATTTCGTGTTGTGTGGTACTGTATCTCTCATTTCACTATTTTTTTAAATTTTAAGTTATAGCAAAAGATGAGGTTTTAATTTTAGCTAAGGTTCATAAAAACTTCATTAGAGATGATGGGGTTCCTTATTAAGTTCGTGTTCATCTTAATGCAGAAGAAGTGAAGTCCAAACATCCCAGAGTCACATATGCTGATCTCTATCAGGTGATTGTTTGAATACCAACTACAACTGGTCTGTAATCATGACTGCGTATCTTTATTATGGTTAAACTTCCACTGAAATTATGTTCAGCTTGCTGGCGTTGTTGCCGTTGAGGTGACGGAGGCCCAACTATTAAGTTTGTACCCGCAATAGCATCTCAGTAAGAAAATTCTTACGAGGTTGTACTTATTTTTCAAAATTTTCTTCACCAGGATTCAAACGTGTCGCCTAATGAAGGATGTCTTCCTGATGCCAAGCAAGGTCACACGGTCCCATGATTTATTTCAATTGATTTCAGTCGTTCGGATGAACAGATTTCTGAATTTTACTTTTGTGCAGGCCCATCCCATCTCCGTGAAAAAATGTCGTTAAGAATCATAGTCCAAGCTCTTTTCTTCGAGCAGTTGCAGCTCAGGACCTCTATCGCCGGCTGTTTCTTGGTCTCCAACAATCTTGCAGACGGGTCAAGACAGTTTAGAAGCGGGTTAGGTGCAGCATCACAGGAGGGCGGTTGGAACACGGTTGGAACGCAGCGTTGATACTACTGCTCCTACGTTTGCCACCACCGGTGTCATCTTCACGAATAGGTACCGAGACCACTTTCTTCTTCCTTACAAACTTTGTTTTGTAAGTGGGATATGGCTTTTGCAGCGATAAGCCCATTCTGGCAGTAGAAAACTTACCCATTTTGACCCATTACCCAACACTCTCGACATGCCCCTTTTGCCACCTCTAACCAAATTATTTATATGATAGTTTTACAGCTATTGACTTTTTTCTTATTTTTCATGTGGCTGTCACACCTGAGGCTTGAATGATGGATGAGGTTGTAAAAGATGATGTACCAATGTTATCAGCTACAAATTGGCCATCCGATAGACACGATTATAAACCAAATCAGAAATTCTCAAACACGAACAGAATTGTTTCGATATTCATTCCAGTGCCCTCCGTTTAAATGAGTTCTGGTTCAACAAATCGCATTGACCTTACCAGTCCCGTGCAGACTGAGAAAACAATGTTAGAAGTGCCTGTGGAACAAGAAAACGTTAAACATAATAAAAGACAAGGGGGAGGTAATTATCACGGAACAAAAAGCGAACACTTGTTGAGGTTGGACAGTTGGGTTGAGTGGGTTAGGAAACCAGTCATATGGGTAGCTATTGTTTGCCAAAACGTGTCATTTTTTCAAGAACCAAAATGGGTTGGCTGGTTTGGGAAAAAGCTGAACAATGTTTTGTCTAAAATTAGAAAGTTTCTAAATTATGATTAAAATAGTTATTTACTTTCAACAGTTGTAGTTTTTGAATAACATTACTATCAGTCTGTTTGACCCATTTGACTTGTTTTCTTTGAGGCTACTTTTGTTTGATGTTTGAATAACATTCTCAAATGGGTCCTCTTCAGGCCACTCGATCTGCATATAATTAATTTGGTATGGCTCTAAAATGACTTAATACAATTTCATTTGATGACTTATGATGACAGATGATTTGGGTTAGATTATATCGGGTTGGGCACACAAGTTTATTTATTTGTAAACTAAAACCAAAACTGGTCAAGTGGGTAGAATGGGTTAGACTTTACTCAAAGTGTATTTTTGTTGCATACTTTCTTTTTGTTATTGAAATAAGGTAATCTTTGTTATCATATTTGACACTTCTTATTTATACAAAGGTGAGAAAGTGGGTCCAGCAGGTACTTTAACCAATGTTTGCTTTGGGTTGACCCTACTCATTTTGACGCAAACCAAAAGTTACTCCTTTTGACCCATTACTCAACTTGTTCCTTTTGCCTACTGTCTTACTCAGTTTGCAACGCCGCAGCCAGCGCAAATGCAGCGAACGCAGCCCCATCGGCTCAGCGAGCACACCCGCAACAGTTCAGCGAGCGTAGCCGTAGCGAACGCAGCTGCAACAGCGCAACGAGCGCAACTGCAGCGAACGCAGCCGCATCTGTATCACCAAGCACAACCCCAGCGGGCCCGACGCAACGCCGCATCCAGCGCAACCGCAACGGCTCGGCGAGCGCAATCGCACTGAGCACAACCCCTAAGGTTAGCTATTATTTCATTTTATTGATAATCAACAACCATGGAGAAGTGGGTTATAGTAGTCTCTACTAATCATCTATTCATGTGTTTGTTTTAATTATTTTTTTATGTTCAAGGCGGAGAGACTGTTGAAAAAGTCAACGCAGTGACAAGGATTGTTGCAGCAGCCGAAGTGGTAGAGAACCTAGAAGAGGGAGATACGATGATGATGAGGGTCGAAGTTGGTCTCCTAACAGGTACACCTACACACACTTAGATATACACATTCATATTTGAGTGTATCTATGCATGTATCCTTTATTGATACTCTTGAGGATAAATAATGTTTGGTTCCATTGTTTTCTCAAGGTTTTTTATTTAATTGAGTTGACTTAAATTAGTTCTAATTTTAAAGCTTTGTGAAGATAAAACTATCTCATTGAAGAGAGATTTTCTTAGTAACTGCTTGATTTATTTCCTTTTACAAATTTTAGACCTGAGAGCCATCTATACTTTTTTTTAAACTGTAGTATTAAGAATATAGTTTTGACAAACTTTGACCCGTTTCCTATTAAGTTAATATCTTTATCAAATCCATAATTAGAACTTTTGACCCATTTACTTTTAAACTAAATTTATTATCTGTTCTATTAGGATGAATGGATGATAAATAACCCAAAACGACCACTTCAAAACTAAACTGGTCGAAATGTATTCACGTGTTTGTTTTAATTATTTTTTATGTTCTAGGCAGAGAGACTGTAGCAAAATTCAAGGCAGGGGGACAGGGATTGTTATAGCAGCTGAAGTTGTAGGTCCCTCTCGGAGGATCGAGAACAAACCTATACCTTGTTATACCAACCCACTAGCGAGTGCGGAATCCAAGCTAGTAGGCAAACCGGGATGAGACAAGTATAAACACAAACACACAAAGATTCACCGATTAACACTAGTCGTATTAATGCAAATGAAGGTTTCGGTTACAAGCACAATGTTTACAAATCTAACATGTAAACTCTCAAGTGTGTGTGTGTGAGTTCCGACAGAATGCTCTCAAAGAAACTTCTCTATCTCTCGGTGCAAAATGGCAGAACTTCAGAACTTACTCACACTCAACACATGCATGGGTATATATACCCAGCTCAGCAGGTCTGCTCGAAGGATTCGACAGATGGTCCGAAGGATCATCTGTCGACCACATGTTACACGAAAGATCAGCATGGACCTCGAAGGATCATCCTTCGAGGTCTAATGGTCGAACCATGGTCGAACCATATCTTTCGATCACCTCGAAGGATCAGGTGTATCCTTCGAGGCTATCCTTCGATCAGAACATCTTTCAACTGTTGTCCAAGTCAAACCGGAGGATGGTTGACTTGGTCAACTTACAACACAAATCAGGACATCGTTTATATCAGACCGAATACAGACAAAGTACAGACACAAGTGCACCAACAGAAGTAGCAGAGAACGTCGAAGAGGGAGATACGATGTTGATGAGGGTCGAAGTCGGGACAGGGACCTGCTAACCCACAAACCCGACCCGTTTATACTCCAATTTTAAAGTGTGTATCTTTTAGTCTTCCGCAAATCAAAATTTTTAAAGGGTGTATCTTAGTCTTCTTATCTTCCGTATATAACCAAACTTGATAACTTAAACTTTTAACACAATAATAATTGTTTTGATATTCAAGTTACATACACACACCATAACTCAACATTACGGAACATTTGAGTATTCATCGTACCACCAGCGGAAACACCCGATCATATCTATCTTCGTTGGGCGATAATATCTACACACTAACTCCAGAGAAAACCAATAAATCTTGGGAAAACTCTCCATGGTGAGAATCGAACCAAGAACCTAATAGTCCCTTAGTCTTATTCCAATCCTAAGATGCCACTAGCCTATTATTTAAACAAAATCTTAATGCATATCAATATTTATCTAAAAAATCATCTAATACAAAGACTCGGTTTTAGAGATGTTACAAAGGTGTAATTAATAAATTCATGATTATCTACGATTAAACTTTTGTAATCATAATGTCTAATCTAGACCATGTATACTTAAAACTGAATTTTTATTTTTAATTGACTGTGTAATATTTTCTTAATTCGTCTGTGTTGGGATTTTTATTTTTAAATTCCTATGTTTATAGTGATATATTCTTACTTTTCTGTGTTACAAGGACTGATTTTGGAACTTAATTAGTTGTAAGCAAGCAAACAGAAATTTATTAAGGTTAAAAGATACATGCTTATTTATCTTATTTTGAATATTATTAAACAATGAGTACACTAAGGGGCACCGATTGCATTATTGTCATTCTTATGACTATTCATTTAATATATTTGTTTACTCTTTTGTGTTGTTTGACTTTTGAGGTCCATCCTACAAAATCTTTTTTCTTTTTTTCAAATTCATCTTCATCCATTTAAATACACCACATTAAGAGCTTTATATATCTGTAAAGTAAATCTAACGGGTTGAGATTTAACTATTTGATGTGTATACAGATACGACATGTGATTATAATTTTTAGCAGCGATATTCGGGATAGAAAGGAATTTGAACTCTCTCTTCTTGAAACATGTGATGTATCCATGAGAACGCGGGCAAAGGTAGGATCCAAGATGAGAGTATGCTCCACATGTGCTGGCATAGGTCAAATTATAAGAATATAGGAAACGTCGTTTGGTATGTTCTCCAATGTTAAGAGGTTACTCTTTATTGTTGTGAGCATGTGGATTATGTTCTCCATGTTTGTTATTTTTTAAAAGCCTGTAAGGCTCATGGCATACGCCACACACAGATGCTACAAATAAGAAACTTAACAAACGTATAATACAATGTATCACGAGAAAATTGATAAACTCACAGTAAACGAATATCGCGCTGTAAATTGTCGTCCCGCCGCATCGCGCGGGTATACGTCTAGTATATATATATATATATATATATATATATATATATATATATATATATATATATATATATATATAGGGGATGGTTCAAATGAAAACCATTTTTATTGTGAAAACTCGAAAACTAACTAAAAAAAGCCTAAAAAACACACAATTTTTTTTTTTTCAATTTTTTTTATAAAAATCGCTAGTTTTTATATATAAAAAAAAAACTTTTTTAAAAAAAAAAAAAAATTTGTGTAGTGCACATGTGTAATAATACACATGTGTAGTATACATACATATGTGCAGTATTACACATGTGCACTACACAAAATTTTTTTTTTTTTTTTTTTGAAAATTTTTTTTTATATTAAAAAACCTGCGAAATTTTGATTGCAAAAAAAAAATTAAAAAAAAAAAAATTTTTGTATGTTTTTTTGGCTTTTTTTAATTAGTTTTCGAGTTTTCACAATAACTAGTGGTTTCATTTGAACCTTCCCCTATATGTATATATATATATATATATATATATATATATATATATATATATATACTATAGAACATGAACGACATGGTATGCCGTTTAGGTTTTCTTGCAGACAACATAGGTTGTCGTTTAGAAAACCAAGTATGTCGTTTGGTTGTGATTTGCTTATCGTTAGGCCTAGGTTTCAAACGTGACAGGATATCATCTAAGCATAACTGGTGTTGTTTGGGAAGAGAAGTGATGGGTATCGTTTAAGGGAGGTGAGATGTGGTTTAGTTTATTATTAATTAACTAGATAACAAAAAATTTCAAATAAGAAATCTTAAACGAGCAATTATAGAAATTTGCATTTTCGTAATATTTTATTACGATTAGAGTCTGATTTACAAACGGGTCGGGTTTCATTGATCCGTTTGGATGTTACAAAGGGGACACTAGTGTTTTAAGATTAGACGACCATGTTTAGGCCTAATGAAAGTGAGCCACGTGTTGAAAGTGACAATATTTTTAGTAATACTAGCATATGTTGTCTTAACCGGGTCTACGCTAGAGAGCCCCCTCGCGCAATAGATCCCCAATTTAAACCTCTCAATGAGAAACCCCTGTCCCCCAGACTCGAACTTGATACCTGAAAGGGGAAAACTCACCCGGGCACACCATAGGTGAAACTTAAATAACGTGAAACTTACGTGGCGCGATAAAACCACACACCATTTGGTCTTATACCGAAATCTTTTGACACCTAATCACTTGGCAAAATCAAAAATCAGTTGTCAAAATACACATTATCCTTTGCGCAATTGACACAATTAGATTTTAGTGACATTAACATTTATCCTTCTTGATTGGTGTTTCACCTAGTCAGAATTATGTTACGTTTGGACGTCGCTAAGCATTACTAAATCATAAGTTTTGTTTTGTTCTTGGTTATAGTATATGATCACCGAATGCATGTAAAAAAGGTTTTTTGTCAAACAAACAATAGATTATTGTTGATGATAACTTACATAACTTGTCCATAATTAATTTGAAATGATCAATGTTTACACACCCTGTAAACTCAATTTCACAAGAACATCCAAGACTTCTATGTTAACAGGATCTTCATTTTCTTCCAACTCCTTGGCATTTTCTAGCATTAAATTGTGGTTTCCAAGAACGGATAATCCGTATACCCAACAACAGGATCGCGTATATAAAAGGTTGACATGTCATACTTGTTAAGAGGAGCATTAAGCTCAAATCGTTTTGGCAAGTCCGGATTAGCTAAAAACAACCGACCATAAGTAACAAGATCGGTTCTGTTTTCAGCCACAGCTTTGTTACCATCTTCCCTGCCATACCCACCAGCAGAAATAAAAGTCCCTTTGAAAGCTTTTCTCATAGGGACAAGACTATCAAGGCAATCAACTTTTTCAAATACTGATTTCATCCTAGGTTCCACTATATGGCAGTAAAGAATCTTGAACTCATTCAAAGATTCAGCCATGTAAAGACCTAAAGTTTCCGGATTTGAGTCACCTGATTCCGAGTAGTTTGCAAATGGGGATAATCATATGCCAACTTTATCTCCTCCAATCTCCTTCACAACAGCATCAACTACTTCAAGAGCAAATCTGCAACGGTTCTCTAGAGAACCACCGTATTCGTCTGTTCTGTCATTAATCTCATCTTTCAAAAATTGGTCGATTAGATAGCCATGAGCCCCATGAATCTCAACTCCATCAAAACCTGAAATATGGTAAATTGATCAATGAGATAGTGAAGGGATTCTAACTCTGATCAAGAACTTATGAGGAACTAACTGTTACCAGCTTCAATTGCATTTCTTGCAGCAACTCGGAAATCATCAACAACAAGTGTAATCTCTTGTGTTGTTAGCTTCTTCGGAGATCGTTGTTGATATGCTAGTTTTTTGTTTGAGGAACACACAGGAGATTTCCCGTTTGACACTAATTCAAAAGCATATATGAGAAAAGTATTTATGGTAATAGCTCACCTTTTTTTTTGAATGGTGAGAGAGAGATCTCACAACCTCCCAAACAGAGGGCCCCAACCCCACTCTATCTAGACTATGTTGTCTTAATCGGGCCAGCACAGCCTTCAGAGTTTGGCTAACTACGTTAGCTGGGAAACATACCACCCACTGTAAACAACAATGAACAAACATAATACCAGTTTCTAAAACCCTTCCAACATGAATTAGCTGACAGAAAAAGATTCCTCCTTTGCATGAACCGCATCCACAATAGGTTTCCAGCCCTCTACTTGTTCTTTAGTCCATATGCCTGGCATCTCCGGAGACCTTGACAATGATAACATAAACAGATCTTGAGAACCAAAATCAATCAGTCAGAATTCAGAAAATTTAGATGTGTCCTTACGTTTGGGAAATGTCAGAGACACCAGCAGCTTCAGCAATAAGAAACCCGCCTTTGGATGTTCTTTGTGAATAATATAAGATCATGGGTGCCTGAGGGACATAGCCCAAGCATCTTTGCCTTGTTAGGGGTGCCAAAACAACTCTGTTTGGCATTTTATAAAACAGTTCATAAACAAGTCATTATAAATAAAATCCAAGTAGTAATTCAGAAGAAAAGATACATGAGTGTGAGAAGATCAAACAGATTACCTGTGAGAAAGCTCAAATTTCCCCATTTTGTACGGGGTCAGAAGAGAGATTTCACCTTCTTTGTTCGCCATTGTTAAAACTTCTTGAAAGATTTTGAGATCAGAAATAAGACTGAAGTAAGTTCTTCTTAAAGATGCCTGATCCCGTAGGCGCACATGAATCACGTTCACAAGTAAAAGGACCTATTTATAACTATAATTTTAAATAGTAAAAAAATAATTACATTTGTGTATAACCAAAATAATTAATGTATGTCATAAATAATAAAAAAGAGCCAAGCTCAGGCTTTAGATTTGGAGCTTGACACAATTCCAGCTCGACCTTAAGCTTTGTTAAGTTATACTGAGTCAAGGATCCTTGTAGCTGATGACACAAAACCAATTTTCTACTAAAGGGGATGTTAACCGCTAATTATTGAATTAAAAGTACTTAGTGCCTATAAAGGTGGAAGAGCACGCTCGGGTACTACTTTCCTCGGGTGGTCACCACGTCGGTACCCCGCCGTTGGTGCTAGGAGTGTTCAAGATCATCCGAATCCGAATCCAATTTATCCGATTATCCAAATCCGAATTATCCTTCGGATAATCCGAATTTTCCGGATAGTGATTTCGGGAATTATTTCGGATACCGTTTTTTAAAATATAATGTGAATGCTATATAAATACCATTATAGAATTAAAACCTAACCCTAATCCTTTTTCTATCAGCCACTCATTCACTCACCCCCACGACTCACTTTCAATATCCAGGTCTGTGAGCAACTGAGCATGGAAAAATCAAGATCTGAACAAGATACGAATAATCAAAATACGAACACTGAAGGTCGAGATCTGAAAATCAAAGATTGAAGGTTTGTTTCCACTTTCCAATATCGAATCTGATTTGTTATCTTGTTCCACCGAAAGCTTATATACGATTTCTTACAGTTTTTAGTTCAAATTTATACGATTTGTTTAACTTATATACAATTTGTTACAGTTTTTAGTTCAAATTTATACGTACATCAATGGTTTATTTTACTTATATACGATTTCTTACAGTTTCATCAGAGTTATATACGATTTCTATTTGTTTCGAGATGGGTTTATTTCGATTTGTTTGGCTCTGTTTCATCAGTTTATGTACGATTTCTGTTTTACTTTATTGATGATTACAGTTTATATGTCCGAGATGGGTTTTTATACATATGTCGTTTTAATATGTTCTTTTCTATTATGTCACAGGTATGAAAGAATTGGTGTTGGAACAACCCACAATTATTATTTTTGAAACGGTTGATGAAGGTAGTGAAACATCTGAAATTACTCAAGGTATCTTTATTACATATGCCATTTTAATAACTTCATTGTTGATTCTAATATTCAATATATATTTTTAAGCTACCCATGGGCCAGGGCCATTGTTATAATTTGGAAATTTTAACTGTTGGTTTTAGACTTTAGGCCATGTAATAAGAGCTGGATGTGTTAGGCCATTTAGGCATTTAGCCCATTTAATATAATAAGTCATGTTTAATATAGTGGCCAAAAAATAAACACTAGATAAATTTTAAAGCTATTGAAACCGAAACCTACTATTGATTTTTTAAGCCATCTAATATACTACTAGAAAAATGTTTCTTTACTACAAAACTTTTTGTCAAATTTCCGACAACTTAATTTTGAATTATAGACAAATATTAAAAACCATAAATTTCCCCACAATTTTTCGACAAGATAGTCACCAAACCTATATTTGTGGAAATTTTGTCGCAAAGTTAACTATGTTTCATACAATGTTCAGATAAAACTTTGTTTTTAATCATTTATTAACTTTTATTATTAGTTAGTGCAATTTATAAAACCAAATAAAGTTGAAAACAGTAGAATAGATGTGGCAACTTTTTGACAAATTTCCCACAAATTTTAGACAAATATTAAAAACCTTAAATTTTCCCACAATATTCCGACAAGATTGTTACCAAACCTGTATTTATTCCAATTACATCGCAAAGTTAACTATGTTTCCAACAAGGTCCCACAAAACTTTGTTTCTTTCTCATTTATTAACTTTTATTATTAGTTAGTGCAGTTTATAAAACTAAAAAAATCAAAACAGTGGCAAATTTGTGGCAACTTGCAACGATTTTCCCACGAAATTTAATTATATTATTGTTGGTGCACTTGTGTCTGTACTTTGTCTGTATTCGGTCTATATGTAAACGATGTCCTAGTTAGTCTGTAAGTTGACCGAGTCAACCATCCTCCGGATTGACTTGGTCAAACAGTTTGTTATATGGTTGTTCTTGTTCTGGCTCGAAGGATGATCATCGAAGGATAAGTGTTATCCTTCGATGAACTCGAAAGATGAACCTTCGATGGATGGTTCGATAGATCATCCTTCGAGGTTCATGCAGGTCCTTCGAAGACTTTGTAGTCGATAGATGATCCTTCGACCATCTATCGGATCCTTCGGACATGACAACCTAGGCTGGGTATATATGCATTGTATGTGAGAAGGCATATGCACACCAAGAGATAGAGAGAGTTGAGAGCATTCTGTCCGAAACACACACACACACACATAGTGAGAGTTTGCAATACAGATTTGTAAACATTGTGCTTGTAACCGGAACGTTCATACGTATTAATACAGTGGTGTTAATCGGTGAACTCTTGTGTGTTTGTTTCTCTACTTGCTTCATCCCGGTTTGCTTGCTAGCTTGGATTCCGCACTCGCTAGTGGGTTTGTATAACAAGGTTTAGGTTTGTCATCCTCTCCGACAAGGGACCTACAAGTGGTATCAGAGCCTTGGCTCTTTACCTTGTTTAAAACCGGGTTTGTTCAAGTTCTTGGTGTGTTTGGACACTAGGTTTAGCACCCGTTTTGGTGGTTTTTCTTGCATCTTAAAACTGAAAAACGAGTTCTAAACTTTCGGGAGTGTTCAAGGTTGGGTTGGGTAACTTGAAAACTTGTTTTTAAGTGACTTTGATTTTTCCGGCCAAGATTCCGGTTATCTCCGGTGACTGGACTTGTTGGATAAGATTTGCCTTTTTGGGAAATCTTGTTTGAAAGTCAAAAAGTTGGTAGAAAATCGTGTGCAGAACATCCCTTCTGCCGAAAGTTGGTACACCAACATGTCACCTTTTTCACCAACCTATCACCTTTTCAGTTGTGTCAGAGCTCTTCGAAAGACATCCTTCGACATCGAAAGATAATCTTTCGATCAAGGAGGCTCGATAGATACCCATCCTTCGAATATCCTTCGAAGCCTGTGTTCTATCTTTCGAGCCAAGGAATCTTGTCGTAGGATACATCCTTCGAGGTACTGTTACTCTACGAAAGATAAGGATCCTTCGTATTGGTGAATCTTTCGAGATCTGTGTTCGAAATAAAAGGAGAATCTTTCGAAATCATCTTTCAAAAGATAAGGATCCTTCGTGTGGTCAATCCTTCGAAGTCAATCTTTCGAAGTATTTGTTCGAAACTCAACAGTGATCCTTCGAACACTGTTGATCCTTCGAACAATCATTGATCTTTCGAACAAGGTTATATCTTTCATTTCGGGTCTGTTTACATTTAACAGTTTGTGTTGGTTTAGGTTATCTATTAATATTTGATCAAAATGAGTTGTACAAGTCCTTGGGATTGGAGTTTGAACTCACAATCTAGTCAAGAACTAACTTCTGCTGATGCTTGGGCAAAGAGTATGTTTCCTCCGCCATCAATCAGTCCAAGTCAATGGGCTTTGGTATCCAATCAAAGTCAAAGCATTCAAAACCTTTTGATCAGTGAAAGCGAAACGGGCAGCAACAATCGTCCACCGAAGCTGAACCATATGAACGATTTTCCATCATGGAAAAACCGTTTTCACACGTATGTCCAAGGGCAAAGCACCGATCTTTGGACGTGTTTCATCAATGCGTTCAATACTAATCTTGAAACTGCTGCGTCCACTTCAGAAGGTTATGCCAACATGCTGGAAAATGACAAGAAGGCTTATGAATTGGAGAAAAAGGCCTTTGCTACACTTACACAAGCACTCAGCAAAGATATCTATCATCAGTTCTCCTACTGCAAGACCACGAAAACGTTGTGGGATGCCTTAGTAGCTAGAGGAGAAGGCAATGCAGCTGCTCGAAAGTCTCGTCATGATTTGTTGAAGAAAGAGTTTGAATCGTTTCAGTTTTTGGAAAACGAAACTCTAAATGATATGACAACCCGTTTCTATCATCTGATCAGTGAAATGTGTGCTTATGGGGTTGTTTCTACTCAACAAGACATGGTGAACAGGTTTGCTGACGCTTTGCCTCCAAAATGGAGTTCATTTATTGAGTTGTTGAAGCACACTGGAACTCTAGACACGGTTAACATCTACGAGTTCATTCAGAAGCTAGAACATAAAAATGATGAAGAAATCAGGAAAGCAAGGCGTGCTCCAGCTCCTCAGAATACAGAAATGTACCTTCCAGGCTTCGATGCCTTGGCAAGATCCGCTGCAGCTCAGCAACAACAACCTAAGCTGCAGACTGCATTTGTGTCCAACACAAGTTCATTTCCGTTTCCTCAATCAACGGCTGCTCCACCACAACCTCAATTCGATCCGAGGTCTTACATTCCTGTTCCAACACAGCCACAAGTCCAATCTCAACAACAACAACAACAACAGGCTCATTATACAAGCAATCCTCAACCTCAAAATCCTCACACAATCCGAGTCGACAATTCAAACCTTTCACACCTTAGCATTGAAGTTGCTAAGGAGCACATGGAAATTATTAATACAATGGTCAGTGCTTACTGTGGATTGGTAGCAGGTCAGCTTGAAAACATCAACATGACCAATGAAGATTATCAGCAGATCGACAAGGAAGAAATGGAGTTGATGGATATTAAGTGGGCGTTTGCAAGTGCGGTTAGAAGGGCCAAAGACTTTATGGCTCGTACTGGTAGAACTTCGTTGGAAGGAAAGAAAGATACGAAGTATGGGTTTGATATCAACGCCGTTACATGCTTCAACTGTGGTAACAAAGGGCACTTCAAACGTGAGTGCACTCTACCAACAAAACATGGGAATCACAACCCTTTCAGAAATCAGACGAGTAATACAAATGTGAATGCCCAGCAAGAGAACCGTGAGAGGAGGATGGTGGCAGTGAATAACAATCAGGGCCAGCTTGGAACTTCAAATCCCAATCGGGCTCTGGCTGTACAAGCAGATGAGGGATGTGACTGGTCAGTGCAATTTGGTGATGATGATCAGAGAAATGGAACAGCTCTTTATGCAAAGATCATCGAGCAGGTTCATAAAGAAGAGTCTTCTGGAAGTGATGACAGTTCTGGTTATTCTGGAAGTTCTGATGAAGAAGGCTCTGTTTCTGGGGACAATCACTCAGAGCCTGATGTGAAGGAGGAAGAAGGTGATGATATTCAGGATCTACTGAATGAAGCTGATGAGCTTAAATGTCAGAAATCAATTCTGATTAGGAAGGCGGCTACTGCATCAAAGGAAATGGAGAAGTTATTTTCTAAAGATGGAGCTTTTTCTTTTCAAACTGCCTTTATGGCAAACGGTTCAGCCTCTTCCAGTCAGGTAAATTCTGAACCTCCTGCTCCTAGTGTTTGTAAATCATGTGCTGATATGAAGCTTGAATCAGAAAAGCTTCATAGTCATAACCAGAATTTGGTTATTGAACTGTCAAAATGCAAAGAGGCGAACATGGCTTTAACTCGGAATGAAAAGAAATTTAAATCTGTAATAGAAACATTAAAGAAAAATGTGTCCGAGGTTAACAAAGTAGTTTACCACAAGCAGGTAAGTATAAATGAATATATTAACATTGTGGAAGAAACTAAAAAGCAATTAGCCATTGCCCAATGTGAGCATGATGCGATCAAACAGAAATTGGATAGTTATTCTAACTCCCAATTTGTGCTTGATCACATCATTGACGTTCAACAACCAAAGGGAAATCAGAAAGGCATAGGGTACACGAAATGTTCGCCCCCTTTGATGAACAATTATACCAAGATGCCTGATGAAGAGGAAATGCCTCGGTATGAACCCAGTGTGCCTCTAGATGTTGAGGAGTTTGCTACTGGCCTAGGGTTCAAACCGGAAAATTCATCCTCTAAGCAACAAGAAACTTCATCATCCGTGAAGCAAAGTCCTCCAATTATCGAGGACTATGAGACATCGGATGATGAGTCAGAAGTGGAGGTAAGTGATCAGAATAAATCACTTAACAAGATGAAAGGAGTAGTTATTCCTCGCGAGAATCACATTCTTTGTGATCCTGATACTCCTGAGGTCTCATCTGTTAAGAAACAAGTGATTGATTGTGTCAAAGTTGATGAAACATGTGTGTCTACTGTTAAAAGCAGTAATGTGTTGTATACACTGGTTGGAGATAATAAAATCTACTCAGATCAAGTTTTTCCAATTAAAAATGTAAATCAATCTTTGATTGATAAAGTCTTTGAAGACAACACAAACAAGTTTTTGGGAAAAACACTTCCGGGAATTGTCGTAACACAATGTGATCCAATTCCTAAGGCTGAGATTAGAAAACAGTTTGGTAATCAAAAATCTCCAACCACTCAACAACCTACTGCTTCTAAGGGTAAACAACAACAACGAGCTCCAAAGCCAAAGGCTAAGGTTGAATCAAAAGGAGCTCGTTACAAGAAGAAGGCAAAAGATGTTAAATTTGTAGCATCAAAAGGTACAGATAAAATTGAGATTTTTGAAAACAAATCAAACACTGATTTTGTACAACAAGTCAAGATTTTGAAACGTAACAGTGATAACAATTACACCCAACACACAAACGGGTGTGATGAAAGAGCAAGTACCTCAGGTTCTACAGGTTCAACATCTGCTAGTCGATCAAGTTCTCCTAAGTCTGTTGAAAGGAGAACTTGCTTCAAATGTGGAGAAATTGGGCACATCATCAGAAACTGCCCAAATGCTCCAAAGAAGAAATTCGTTGAGAAAGTTCCACCTGAAACAGTTCACCCTCAACGTCGGTCAGTTTCACTTAAACATGATAAACGAACTGTAAAAGAACAAGAAACTAAACAACGACGTAAGAACATGAAAACTGTTGAAAAAGCTTTAAAACCTGAAGTTAAAACAGTTCAAAAGGAACCAAGTGTGTCACAACCTGTAAAACCAGAATCATCAAAAACTGGTAGGCAAAAACGAACTTGGTTACCTAAGTCGGGTGACAATTCAGGGGGAGCAGTTATTCTTGAAAACCATCAAGAGATTGATATCACATTTCGTGATGCTCAGGGACGACCCAAGACCACTAAGGCTTGGGTCCCCATTCTCAACTGATGTGTTTAAATGACATGTGCAGGATGTTCTAGGAGGAACTATTAATAGTCATTGGATTGTTGATAGTGGGGCATCCAGGCACATGACTGGCGACTTACGGCTCTTATACGACGTGAGAAATATTAGAGGAGGGTATGTTGCTTTTGCGGGTGACAAGGGCGGTTTTATCACTGGAGAGGGAAGTATCTCCAACGGCATCGTGTGCTTCGATAAGATCAATTATGTTAAGCAAATTGATCACAATCTTCTCAGTGTGTCGCAAATCTGCGATAAGAAATTCACCGTGCATTTTGATGATGCCGGCTGCTATGTGCTGAAACCTGGATTCAAAATTCCACAAGAATGGATTCTCTTATCGGCTCCGAGAGTTAACGATCTTTATATTCTCGACATGAGCCAAGCGATTACAACTTCTTCACAAGTCACTTGCTTTGTCTCAAAAGCCACGGAAAAGGAGTCTATATCTTGGCATAGAAGAATGGGACACATTCACTTGAGGAAGATGAACCATTTGGTGAAAAATAATCTTGTGAATGGTGTGCCTGTGAGAAGTTTTCATTTACAAGATATCTGTGTCTCGTGCCAAAAAGGGAAGCAAACAAAGAAGTCTCACCCTTTGAAGAAAATCAACACTGTCAGCATGCCTCTCGAACGTCTTCATATGGACCTTTCTGGACCTATGAAGCACAAGACAACGTTCGGTGATGCTTATTGTCTAGTTGTCACTGATGACTATTCTAGATTTTCTTGGGTATCCTTCATGGCACACAAGAGTGTGACTCCTGGCATCCTCAAGGATCTTCTTACAATGTTGGAGAATCTCTATTCGTTGAAAGTGAAGAGGATCCGAAGCGACAATGGAACTGAATTCAAGAATCAAGTTATGGATGAGTTTTGTACTTCTAAAGGCATTCTTCATGAGTACAGTTCTCGTTATACTCCACAACAAAATGGTGTCGCAGAGAGGAAGAATCGGACGATTATTGAAACTGCAAGAACAATGTTAGTAGAGTCGGAACTCCCTATTCAATTCTGGGGGGAGGCTGTCTCAGCTGCATGCTACACGTTAAACAGAGTTCTTACAGTAAAGAGACATGGCAAGACTTGCTTCGAACTCCTTCAAAAAAGGAAACCGGATCTTTCTTACCTTGAACCGTTTGGTGCTCCATGTACTATGATTGAGCCGGATGGAAAGTTTGGTGCAAGAGCTATCGAGGGTTTCTTCCTTGGATATGCTACTCCGAATTTTCGTGTTTGGAATCTAGCTACCAAAAAGATTGAGCTATGGAGTGAAGTTAGGGTTCAAAGGTACACGAGTCCTGTTAGGGCTCCGGGTGATCCGTGGATGTTCGATTATGATGGGCTATTTGACTCCTTCAATCTGCCAACCTTTGACGAAGAATCAGCAGCGGCTAGGATGTTGTTGGAAAGTGACAACGCTGCTGTCTCGCCCTTGGTTAGACCTATTGTTGTTGACCCTCAAGCTTCTTCGTCTGTCAACAATATGGTTCAAAATGAGGTTTATGAAGATGCTGCTGATTATAATGACTCTTCTGAAGATGATGAATATCATGATGCAGCCGAAGGATCTTCAGCTCCAGCTGCTCCTGTTCAAGGTGCCTCTGGTGATACACCTCATATGCAGAATGTAGACACTGCTGAAGGGAATGCATCCACTTCTACACACATTCCTGGTGTGGAGTTGGTTGTTGATCTTAATCTTACCAATTTGGGTATCAATGCTCGTGTGCCAGATAATCCTGAAATGAGGATTCATGATACCCACCCCCAGCAGAACATTATAGGAGATGTCCATCGCGGTGTGCAGACGCGTAATCAGCTGAGAAACAACCGGAATGCTGGTTTGTATTCAGCTATAAGAGAATCTGGCCAACAGAATGACTGGTCCTTCGCATGTTACGTGTCACAAGAAGAACCAAAATCGTGGAAAGAAGCATTGAAAGACAGTGCTTGGGTTGAAGCCATGCAGGAAGAATTGCAGCAATTTCACAAGCTTGGTGTTTGGAAGCTTGTTGAAAAACCTGAGAACTACAAGAAGATTGGCACTCGATGGGTCTTCAAATGCAAGAAAGACGACCGTGGAGTGGTTATTCGGAACAAAGCTCGTTTAGTCGTTCAAGGTTTTCGTCAGATAGAAGGAATCGACTACAACGAAGTCTATGCACCTGTTGCACGTCTGGAAGCTATTCGGATCTTTCTGGCTTATGCCTCATTCAAAGGATTCAAGGTTTACCAGATGGACGTGAAAAGTGCATTTTTACATGGTGTGGTTGAAGAAGAGGTATATGTCGAACAGCCTCCAGGTTTTGAAGATCCTGTCCATCCCGATCGGGTTTGGTTGCTAAACAAAGCTCTCTATGGTCTTCATCAAGCGCCACGAGCTTGGTATGCAACCTTATCTACATATCTGCTGGAGAACGGTTTTCGAAGAGGTCTTATCGATTGTACTCTCTTCATCAAAGAACAAGATGGAGATCTTCTTCTGGTTCAGGTATACGTTGATGATATTATTTTTGGTTCTACTAATGATGTTTTGTGTAGGAATTTCGAGCGCATTATGCAGGATAAGTTCGAGATGAGTGCTATGGGGGAAATGAATTTCTTCTTGGGCCTACAAGTGCAACAAACGGAGTCTGGGATTTTCATCCATCAGACTAAATATGTTGGTGACATCTTGAGCCGGTTCCAGATGTCCGATGCAACGCCCATTGGTACCCCATTGCCAACTAATCACGGAATTACTCCTGACTTGAAGGGTGAATCTGTTAGCCCCTCATACTATCGTGCAATGATCGGATCTCTTATGTACCTCACAGCTTCAAGGCCAGACATAATGTATCCAACGTGCCTGCTTGCCAGATATCAAGTTAACCCGAAGGCCTCACATCTTGCAGCTGTCAAAAGGATTTTTCGTTATTTGAAGGCGTACCCTGACACCGGTCTGTGGTACCCTAGGGATAATAACTTTGAATTGGTAGCTTTCAGTGATTCTGATTTTGGCGGATGCAAAATCGACGGCAAATCCACAACGGCTGGATGTCAGTTTTTAGGAAATCGCCTAGTCACATGGCAGTGCAAGAAGCAGACATGCGTCGCTACATCAACATGCGAAGCTGAATACATTGCTGCCTCAAGTTGTTGCTCCCAAGTTCTTTGGATCCAACAACAATTGCGGGACTACGGTTTTGAATTCCTAACTACTCCTATTTACGTTGATAATTCTGCTGCTTTAGATATCACTAAAAATCCTGTGCAGCATTCAAAAACCAAACACATCGAAATCAAATATCACTTCATACGTGATTGCTTTGAGAAAAGGCTAATCGATGTTGTTAAGGTCCACACCGATGACCAACGTGCCGACCTGTTTACCAAAGCTTGACAAATCTAGATTTGACTTCTTATTATTGGTAAACGGCATTAAGGTCAAGCAAGAGTAAAACCAACATCGGAAAATCATTTTTGTAAATACCTTTGTGTTTTTAAATTTGTCTTAGTTTATTGATTTTAGGGGGAGTAAATCCAATAATCGGAAAATCGAAAAACATCGAAAAATTTCAAAAACACAAAAACAATAGAAAAACAAAAAGGAGTTTCCTGGCGAGCAAAAGAGAAAATGATAGTACATCAGTGGTCTATCCAAACCTCTTTAAACCTTAAATGAAAAACGATAAGCAGCTCTATATAAGATGTATCGGTAGGCTCACAATCATTTTAAAGTGTGCAGGGTGATATAAATCTTAATCGACTGAAGATCAGGTGGGAACCATTCATTGGCATATGGTCTTAGTACCGAAATTTCGTTTGATAGATTGCCGAGGTTCTGAGATATTCGGTCTTTATGCTGCTTATCATCTGGGTATCATGGTTGTATCTTTTACCGAAAAATAACGGGGACGCAAGTCTAGATCTTCCATGATACTATACATACGTGTACATATTACATACTGCATTCGACCTCAATAAGTGATAAACAATCACATGTCCAAAACAAATAAGTGATAAAATATCACATTTATCCGGGTGTCAAGTTCGTCTCTCTGCTGTACGGAAGTACTGACCTATTCACAGACTTGCACCTGTGCCCTCATGCATATGAAAATCAAGTTCCTCATCAATAAGTGATTATATCACATAGGGCTTGTTTTCAAATCAAAATAAGTGAGTATCTCACAATTTATACGGTCAAACAGATGATAATCGGTATACTCACCGGTAAGATGAACTCTCGTGCATACCTTGATACGGGAATGTGTCGTGATGTGGATGAACACCGGTCGGTAAGTATAAATCATACCTTAACGTATCCCCTCGCCATGATTACATCTGATAAGTTGAGCTTTAGTGGACAACAATACCGATAATTGCTATAGGATGCTTATCTTAATGTTAACTAACTGAACAACAAGAGTGTTTTGGCATGACCGTACACTGATATGATTCTCTTACCCTCGAAACTCGCAAAAAGATTGTCTGTATATATTTATTTACTGCTTAACTTTTATTGTTTTCTTTTAAACAGTTTCGTCGTTTGGTGCATATCAGCACGACATTAGCGGTGATGTCGTTTGATAACATTCAAAGGATTTTAAATTGTTGTCTTTTAATTTCAAAAATACCAAAAAGATTTTAGGCGTGTTTTAATATAAACTTTGTAAAAGCCAAAAAGATTTTATTTCTACTTTATTTTCGATCGTACGATGTTGGAGCTCGAGTCTTCGTTACCTGAAACCTGAACGAAAACCGAACTGACTAAATCTTCATAAACGGTCGAAATTTGCATGTTTTGAAAGTTAAAGACTAAAATTTGACAAATTTATTAAACTTTCAAACTGTCGGACGGTGTTTGATTATGACATGGTCATACGTGTGTCATTTATTTATGTTTACTATATTCCAAGCAGTTGTTCTCATTACGCGTTTAGATTTCTTGCATGTGCAGATTCTGAAGGCTAGGAGAACATGGTCGATGACAAAGCTTCGGAATGAAGACACGACGTGAAGGCGCTTAAAAGATGAAGATGATCGAGTTGCCGCTGGCCATCATCAACACCACAAGGATCTCACTTCATAAAGATAAAGTCCTTTCACGAGCATAACTCAAGGGGGAGCTTATGTTAAGGGGGAGTTTGTCAACACACTTCCTACATGATACGGGTAGTTTGTTGATACACTCTCTGCTTTCAAGACGTGAAGACTTTGAAGATCCTCCGAAATTGAAGACTTGAAAGGACATCAAAATTTTGAGAACTCGAAGACCAAAGACCATCGAAGTTCGAGACGAGTCTACAACTATAGAAGATAAAGACAAAGCTACAGCCAAGGGGGAGTTTGTTGGTGCACTTGTGTCTGTACTTTGTTTGTATTCGGTCTATATGTAAACGATGTCCTAGTTAGTCTGTAAGTTGACCGAGTCAACCATCCTCCGGATTGACTTGGTCAAACAGTTTGTTATATGGTTGTTCTTGTTCTGGCTCGAAGGATGATCATCGAAGGATAAGTGTTATCCTTCGATTAACTCGAAAGATGAACCTTCGATGGATGGTTCGATAGATCATCCTTCGAGGTTCATGCAGATCCTTCGAAGACTTTGTAGTCGATAGATGATCCTTCGACCATCTATCGGATCCTTCGGACATGACAACCTAGGCTGGGTATATATATACCCATGCAGTGTATGTGAGAAGGCATATGCACACCAAGAGATAGAGAGAGTTGAGAGCATTCTGTCCGAAACACACACACACATAGTGAGAGTTTGCAATACAGATTTGTAAACATTGTGCTTGTAACCGGAACCTTCATACGTATTAATACAGTGGTGTTAATCGGTGAACTCTTGTGTGTTTGTTTCTCTACTTGCTTCATCCCGGTTTGCTTGCTAGCTTGGATTCCGCACTCGCTAGTGGGTTTGTATAACAAGGTTTAGGTTTGTCATCCTCTCCGACAAGGGACCTACAATTATTTATCAATTTTTCTTAACTATTTTTTTCTTTAATGACTTAACTTTTGTCAATGGGATTCGGACCCTCTTTCATATGAAAAGGTAAAACATTTTCCAACACTTTGATGTAGGTAGGCCAAAGGCTCTTTGGATGTGAATTGTTAGTACGATAAAAATAAACATATTTAAAAACTAAAATATCAAAATATGTGGCAAAGTGGTCGTAGCGTGCCACATTTTTCCCACAAAACATTATTAACTTTTTATTTGATAACTTATGTTATTTGTTCATACAATATAAGAAACAATTTCTCGGACTAAAAAAATCTAAAATAGCGGCAAAGTTGTCGAAACTTGCGACAATTTTTCCACCAAACATTATTTGGATTTTAATAATCCTAACTTTCACTACTCACTGGTCTACATGAGTCTCAACTTAAAGAATTCCCTCTGACATTCCCAAATTATATGAATTTGACCCCATCGACCTTTTTTTCTAACGTGTCGTGTCACAAACCTAGTTATTGGCTGATGTGGTTAGTTTTGTGGCGCAAACCTAATTATTAGATTTTATTAATCCTAACTTTCACCACCACCACCACCACCACCATTAGCCACCACTTCCACCACCATGACCCACCACCACCACCCACCACCATCAGTCACCACCAGCACCACCATCAACAACAACCACCACCATCAGCCACCACCATCATGGTGGCTCGTGGTGGTGGTTGTTGATGGTGGGGTGGTGGCGTGTGGTGTTGGTGGTTGTTGATGGTGGGGTGGTGGTGGCGGCTAACGGTGGTGATTGTTGATGGTGGTGGTGGCGGCTGATGGTGGTAGTGGTTGTTCATGGTGGTGGTGGGGGGTTGTTGATGGTGGTGAACGTTAGAATTATTAAAATCCAATAACTAGGTTTATGCTATATAAGCATAAACATAAGCTGCCACATCAGCAAATATAATAACTGGGTTTGTACCACGTCAGGGAAAAACTGACTACCAGTTAGAAATGGATTGATGAGGGCTAATTTCTTACACGTTTGCATTAACAGAGGGAATTTTTTAAGTTGGGATTAATGTGGTCAAATGGGGGAAAGTTAAGATTGATAAAATCCAATAACCTTTTTTCGGTTTAATAACTCCTGATATTTGCTAGTAAAAAATAAAAACCAATTAAAACTAATAATTCGAAAAGTGAGGCAAAGTTGCCAAAGTTGCCGCAACTTGCGACAATTTTACCACAAAACTCTATTTCTTTATTTATTTATTTATTAAATTTTGTTGTTAATACAATAAAATAAACAAATTTGAAAACTTAAAAAAATCAAAAGTTTTCACCACCTAGCAAGACAGGTGTTATAAAACACCCTCCAAGAAGATGAAGCAGGTTGGTAGGTAGGTGAGTCACCTTCGTGTTCATTGAGTTTACCTATAACATATGGTAATTATGTTATTTGTTAGGTATAATTAAACAAACAATTTAAAATCTAAAAAATCAAAAGTTGTGGCAAACTTGAAACGTTATTTTTTATTTATTAAATTTTCTTTTTTATTAGTATAATGATATAAACATTTAAAAAAAAAAAAAAAAAAAAAAAACTCAAAAGTTGTAGAAAACTTGCCGCAAGTTGCAACATGTTTCCCACAATTGAGGGTGTCAAAGCACCCAAAGTTAAAATCATTCCCTTGAAAGACCTTCCCGCAGAAGTTATAACCTCTATTGAAACGGAGGCTAAAAAATGAAAGAAGAAAGAGAAAGTTAAAAACATGTTTTGTGATTTATGTGAAAAGAAAAATCATGTCACCAAAAACTTTTTTCTTCTAAAAGCATATGACATTAACAAAACAAGTGTGATTATGCATGCACCTCATTACACAATCTGTGGGAAAAAGAACCACAAAACTCAAGAGTGTGTTTATCTCAATACCTTTGAAGTCAAAAGAAAAGAGTATAGGTCAAAAACAATAGAGAGTCCACAAAAATCAACATCAAAAAGTCAACAGACCTTTGTCCCTGTCAAAACATTTGTTACAAAACAGCTAAATGCAACCTCTGTTCACAAAGAAGATCAAGTAACAGATGCACCACCTGCAAACCAATTCCCAAGGGGATATGGTCAACCATTGTACCAAAAGGTCCCTCATGGTTATGAGGTCTACAAATGGCTTCAAAACCAAAAATGAACAGGCATCCTTATGTTTACCATCATCTGACAGGAAATGGTCCCCAGCAGATGTTACAAAAATCTGCCCAAACCACTGACCATTATCCTTGACTTGAGGATGACTTGTCTGCGACCCCATCCAAAGTCATCTTGGCTTTGAAAACTCACCAAAACTAATTTGTTACTTGATGTGCAGGGAGGTTCAGCATGTTTAGATAGTTTATGGTATGTAGATAGTGGAGGCTCCAGGCACATGAAAGGATGTGGAGCCCTACTCAAAGCTTTCAAAAAAACATGGACGAGGTGATATATATTTTGGTAACAATTCAAAAGGGAAGTGTGTCTCAAATGAGTGACATGGGCTATGGGTCATTCTTCACTAAGGAAACTTGTAAGATTGTTAGGCAGGAAGTGGTTAAAAAGATTGAGGAATCATAACTGGGAGCAAAACACAACTTGTTGTACAAAGGAGTGGCAATGTGCATGTGGTTGATATGTTAAAGGATAGTCCAATGATTGATGCATGTCTGTTCTCAGCTGCCTCTACCAAAAGACAGAACTTTGGCACATGAGACTTGGACACAAAAATCTTAGAACAATCACCACACTCTCAAAACAAGGCCTTGTAAGAGGCCTTCCACCAAAACTTTTTACTTGTGATGAACATTTTGTTTCCTGTTTAAAAGGAAAACAACATAAATGCTCATACAAGTCCATTTAAGAATCCGAAACAACCAAGTGTTTACAACTTTTGCACATGGAATTGTTTGGTCCTATAAAAATCATGAGTCAGAAAAAGAAGAGATATTGTCTTGTTATTGTTGATAATTTTTCAAGGTATACATGGACTTACTTTTTACAATCCAAAGATGAGACTGTAGGTATTTTGCAGGACTTTGTAAAACTAGTTGAAAAGCAATTTAGTCTTGAGGAATGACAATGGAATCGAGTTTTGAAACAAGGAGTTAGCTGAGTTCTGTGTGTCAAAAGGAATTGTAAGGCAGTACAACATCCCAAGAACACCGGAACAAAATAGGGTGGTTGAAAGGAAAACAAAGAACATTGATTGAAGCTGCCAGAACAATGCCTGCGGATTCAGGTTTACCCTTAACCTTTTGGGCAAAGGCTGTAAACACTGCTTGCTATGTGAAGAATAGAGTTTAAATCAACCCCAAACATCAAAAGACTGCCTATGAAACTCTGTTCAAGATCAAACCACTGATCTCATACTTCAAAGTCTTTATTTTAAATTTAAAAGATTCAATTTCAAAATTTGCAGCAAAAGTCGATTTTGGTTATTTTCTGGGATACTCAACTATTGCCAAGGCCTACAAAGTGTTTAACACAAGGCATATGACATTAACAAAAGAAGTGTGATTGTGCCTGCACCTCATTGCAAAATCTGTGGAAAAAAAGAACCACAAAACTCAAGAGTGTGTATATCTCAAAAATTTTGAAGTTAAAAGAAAAGAGTATATATCGGGAGAGTCCACAAAAATCAACATCAAAAAGTTAACAGACCTTTGTCCTTGTCAAAACATCTGTTATAAAACAGCTGAATGCAACCTCTGTTTACAAAGTGGTTCAAGTAACAAGTAACAGATGCACCACCTTCAAACCAATTCCTAAGGGGATATGGTCAACTACTGTACCAAAATGTCCCTCATGGTTACCATCATCTGACAGGAAATGGTCCCCAACAGATGTTACAAAAATCTGCCCAAACCACTGACCATTATCCTGGACTTGAGGATGGCATGTTTGTGACCCCATCCAAAGCCATCTTGGCATTGGGATCTCACCTAAATTAATTTGTTACTTGATGTGTAGGGATGAGCGTTTGGTAATGGGTACCGGTACCAGTGTTAAATTTCCTGTACCATATTTTTTTGGTAACAGTACCCACTTCTTGGCATTTTCGGTTCCGGTTCGGTTCGGTATGGTACCTTCAAATATCGGTACCTTACTTTACCAAATATTTTGGTACTGGTACTGGTACCTAGTTTTGACAAATTTCGATATTGGTATTTTCGGTACCACCAGTTCGGTATGGTATGGTATGGTACCGGACCATGCTCATCCCTATTGTATCATGGGTAAAAATGGTTTTTGGGTATACATAAAGTTGGTGAATAGATCTAAATTTAAATAAAACGTTTTTGCTTTATTATTTATTAAAGAGTAATTTATGATTTTGGCCCCTGTGGTTATATCACTTTTACCCTTTTAGCCCAAAATGAATCTTTTAACACCTGGCCCAGTGTCTTTTTTATTAACCCTTTTGGACCCTAACACAAACCCCATCCATTTACTTTTAGGGACCAAAAGGGTTAGAAAAAAAGACGTTGGGGGCCAAAAGTGTTAGAAAAAAAGACGTAGGGGGCTCAGATGCTAAATAATTCCTTTTTGGGCTAAAAGGATAAAAGTGATATAACCACAGGGGCCAAAATCGTAATTTACTCTTTATTAAAATAACATGAAACCTCAAGTGTAAATGATATATCTGTAACAAACCAACAATAACCACAATCACCACAACCAAAAATGATACGCGACATAAAGATAATGAAACAATAGACAGTGATGAGATTCAAGCCCCAAAGAGCGAATCTAAATGATGTTAGCGATACCTAGTTCAACCCATGGTTGTGGGAACCAGTCAGCCATTGGATCTATATTAGAAACAATAGACACAAAGCGATTATCATGTAGATACATGTATATGAAACAATATATACAAATATATGAAACAGGTGGCGACACATTGATGTTGCATGTTGATGATTTGAATAAGAAACATATGAAACATAAACACATGATATACCCCAAAAATTTTTAGTGACAAAAAGGGGAAAAAGAAATAGATCTACTCACAGTTTTGCATTCTGTTTGATCATTACGTAAACCGCATGTGTGTTGAGGGAAAAACTTCAAAAGACAATAGTTACCCTAAAGGAATTAATAACCAAAAATACTAAACAAGAAAAAACCAAAAACTATAAAATAAATCCTATAACTTAGGTATTTTGTCTAACTTAAAACTATAGAAAATAATACTAACATATCTATTAACTTAATGTTTGCAACAAAATAAATAATGTGACATATCTAAAATATTACCTAAATAATACATATATCATTGCTTTTATATTGTAACATGTACTAAATCTAAATATACTTTAGCCACATATATTTATAACCTAGTCCCAACATACTCTATCCATGATGAGAAGTCTAAAAATTTTGACAATAAAATACCAAGACAAATTAGATAACAATTTATGTTATTATAAGTTAAAAATATTTTATCTTATATTTTATAGAAATCATCAAATTCGTTAAAAAATGATAAATTTAGTGTTAATATTTAACAAGTCCTTTTATTTCCAAAAAAAAAAAAAAAAAAAAAAAACTATAGAACATGAAATCTATAAAAAATACATGTCATAATTATTTTATAGAAAATCAGAAAAATAATATACATGAGTTTATATATTGATGAATCTATTTTTAATATAATTTTTCCATAAATTAGAACCTGATCAAGAATTCATAACAAATCTATGAGACATCCAAAAATCCTCAAAAATTACAGAAACCCAACTAACATGATTATGAACAATACCCTAGATTCAATTTCATTAAAACATAATCATAAGTCAAAAGCCCCGATTTTCTAGAAACTAAGAACCCTAATATTAAAAGAGATCAAAATAAGATTCATTTCGTGTAAAAGTTTAATTGAAATTTCGTGTAAAAGTTTAATTGAAATTGAATTCAATTAGGATAAAAAAAACACATGAACTGTTAAAAAAATAAGATTCATTTTCCCTTCTATCCTAGAAATGGATAGTAGGGTCTTATAGAGCATGAAAAATTAGACGTGTTAGGCTTTGGAATTACCTGATTTGGTGAAGAAATAAAGAAGATATCAAATCACTAAGTTCCAAGCCCTTGCTTTGATCCTTGTCCAAATTCATGAGTTAGAGAGTGGATTAGCAAGTTGTAGATATGGAGATTCGTGAAATATGATAAGGGATGTTGTTTGGTTTTGTGTTTAGGCAAAGATGGACGAATTTGGTGTGATGTTATGAGTTTTAGGAAGATGAAAATGGTATAATGATTTTGGTTTTCATAGCACCAATTATGTGTTGATTATGTGTAGTCATTAAAACCCACTTAATTGGGACAATAAAGATGCCATAAAGTCGAGAATAAGAAGAGATGAGGAGTCTTCAGTTACATATATTGCGATTTGGAAGAAGATGATGAACCGCAGACATATGTCGTTTGGTGAACCAAACCACATGGTATGTCGTTTAGGTTTTCTTGCAGACAACATAGGTTGTCGTTTAGAAAACCAAGTATGTCGTTTGGTTGAGATTTGCTCATCGTTTGGCCTAGGTTTCAAACGTGACAGGATATCATTTAAGCATAACTGGTGTTGTTTGGGAAGAGAAGTGATGGGTATCGTTTAAGGGAGGTGAGATGTCGTTTAGTTTATTATTAATTACCTAGATAACACAAAATTTCAAATAATAAATCTTAAACGAGCAAATATAGAAATTTGCATTTTCGTAATAGTTTATTACGATTAGAGTCTGATTTACAAACGGGTCGGGTTTCATTGATCCGTTTGGATGTTACAAAGGGGACGCTAGTGTTTTAAGATTAGACGACCATGTTTAGGCCTAATGAAAGTGAGCCCTGACAATATTTTTAGTAACACTAGCATAAGTTGTCTTAACCGGGTCTGCGCTAGAGAGCCCTCTGGCGCAATAGATCCCCAATTTAAACCCCTCAATGAGAAACCCCTGTCACCCAGACTCGAACTTGAGACCTGGAGGGGAAAACTCACCCGGGCACACCAGAGGTGAAACTTAAATAACTTGAAACTTACGTGGCGCGCGATAAAACCACACACCATTTGGTCTTATACCAAAATCTTTTGACACCTAATCTCTTGGCAAAATCAAAAATCAGTTGTCAAAATACACATTATCCTTAGTGCAATTGACACAATTAGATTTTAGTGACATTAACACTTATCCTTCTTGATTGGTGTTTCACCTAGTCAGAATTATGTTACGTTTGGACGTCGCTAAGCATTACTAAATCGTAAATTTTGTTTTGTTCTTGGTTATAGTATATGATCACCGAATGCATGTAAAAGGGTTTTTATTCAAACAAACAATAGATTATTGTTGATGATAACTTACATAACTTGTCCATAACTAATTTGAAATGATCAATTTTTACACACCCTGTAAACTCAATTTCACAAGAACATCCAAGACTTCTATGTTAACAGGATCTTCATTTTCTTCCAACTCCTTGGCATTTTCTAGCATTAAATTGTGGTTTCCAAGAACGGATAATCCGTATACCCAACAACAGGATCGCGTGTATAAAAGGTTGACCTGTCATACTTGTTAAGAGGAGCATTAAGCTCAAATCGTTTTGGCAAATCCGGATTAGCCAAAAACAAACGACCATAAGCAACAAGATCGGTTCTGTTTTCAGCCACAGCTTTGTTACCATCTTCCCTGCCATACCCACCAGCAGAAATAAAAGTCCCACCACTCGGTTCTGTTTTCAGCCACAGCTTTTCTCATAGGGACAAGACTATCAAGGCAATCAACTTTTTCAAATACTGTTTCATCCTAGGTTCCACCACATGGCAGTAAAGAATCTTGAACTCATTCAAAGATTCAGCCAAGTAAAGAACTAAAGTTTCCGGATTTGAGTCACCTGATTCCGAGTAGTTTGCAAATGGGGATAATCTTATGCCAACTTTATCTCCTCCAATCTCCTTCACAACAGCATCAACTACTTCAAGAGCAAATCTGCAACGGTTCTCTAGAGAACCACCGTATTCGTCTGTTCTGTCATTAATCTCATCTTTCAAAAATTGGTCGATTAGATAGCCATGAGCCCCATGAATCTCAACTCCATCAAACCTGAAATATGGTAAATTGATCAGTGAGATAGTGAAGGGATTCTAACTCTGATCAAGAACTTATGAGGAACTAACTGTTACCAGCTTCAATTGCATTTCTTGCAGCAACTCGGAAATCATCAACAACAAGCGGAATCTCTTGTGTTGTTAGCTTCTTCGGAGATTGTTGTTGATATGCTAGTTTTTTGTTTGAGGAAGACACAGGGGATTTCCCGTTTGGCACTAATTCAAAAGCATATATGAGAAAAGTATTTATGGTAATAGCTCACCTTTTTTTGAACGGTGAGAATCTTTAAATGTTGAGAAAGAGAGAGAGATCTCACACCCTCCCAAACAGAGGGCCCCAACCCCACTCTGTCTAGACTATTTTGTCTTAATCTGGACCGCACAGCCTTCAGAGTTTGGCTAAGTGCGTTCCCTGGGAAACCATACCACCCACTGTAAACAACAATGAACAAACATTATACCAGTTTCTAAAACCCTTCCAACATGAACTAGCTGACAGAAAAAGATTCCTCCTTTTGCATGAACGCATCCACAAGAGGTTTCCAGCCCTCTACTTGTTCTTTCGTCCATATGCCTGGCATCTCCGGAGACCTTGACAATGACAACATAAACAGATCTTGAGAACCAAGATCAATCAGTCACAATTCAGAAAATTTAGGTGTGTCCTTACGTTTGGGAAATGTCAGAGACACCAGCAGCTTCAGCAATAAGAAACCCGCTTTTGGATGTTCTTTGTGAATAATATAAGATCATGGGTGGCTGAAGGACATAGCCCAAGCATCTTTGCCTTGTTAGGGGTGCCAAAACAACTCTGTTTGGCATTTTATAAAACAGTTCATGAACAAGTCATTATAAATGAAACCCAAGAAGTAATTCAGAACAAAAGATACATGAGTGTGAGAAGATCAAACAGATTACCTGTGAGAAAGCTCAAATTTCCCCATTTTGTACGGGGTCAGAAGAGAGATTTCACCTTCTTTGTTCGCCATTGTTAAAACTTCTTGAAAGATTTTGAGATCAGAAATAAGACTGAAGTAGGTTCTTCTTAAAGATGCCTGATCCCGTAGGCGCACATGAGTCACGTTCACCAGTAAAAGCACCTATTTATAACTATAATTTTAAATAGTAAAAAACTAATTACATTTGTGTATAATAAAATAATTAAGGTATGTCATAAATAATAAAAAAGAGCCAAGCTCAGGCTTTAGATTTGGAGCTTGACACAATTCGAGCTCGACCTTAAGCTTTGTTAAGTTATATTGAGTCAAGGATCCTTGTAGCTGATGATACAAAACCAATTTTCTACTAAAGGGGATGCTAACCGCTAATTATTGAATTAAAAGTACTTAGTCCCTATAAAGGTGGAAGAGCACGCTGGGGTACTACTTTCCTTGAGTGGTCACCACGTCGGTAAACCGCCATTGGTGCCAGGGGTGTTCAAGAGCATCCGAATCCGAATCCAATTTACCCGATTATCCAAATCCGAATTATCCTTTGGATAATCCGAATTTTCCGGATAGTGATTTCGGAAATTTTCGGATATTTCGGATATCCGATATCCGTTTTTTTTTAAATATAATGTGAATGCTATATAAATACCATTATAGAATTAAAACCTAACCCTAATCCTTTTTCTATCAGCCACTCATTCACTCACCCCCAAGACTCACTTTTAATATCCAGGTCTGTGAGCAACTGAGCATCGAAAAATCAAGATCTGAACAAGATACGAATAATCAAAATACGAACACTGAAGGTCGAGATCTGAAAATCAAAGACCGAAGGTTTGTTTCCACTTTCCAATATCGAATCTGATTTGTTATCTTGTTCCACCGAAAGCTTATATACGATTTCTTACAGTTTTTAGTTCAAATTTATACGATTTGTTTAACTTATATACAATTTGTTACAGTTTTTAGTTCAAATTAATACGAACATCAATGGTTTATTTTACTTATATACGACTTCTTACAGTTTCCTCAGAGTTATATACGATTTCGATTTGTTTCGAGATGGGTTTATTTCAATTTGTTTGGCTCTGTTCATCAGTTTATGTACGATTTCTGTTTTACTTTATTGATGATTACAGTTTATATGTCCGAGATGGGTTTTTATACATATGTCGTTTTAATATGTTCTTTTCTATTATGTCACAGGTATGAAAGAATTGGTGTTGGAACAACCCACAATTATTATTTTTGAAACGGTTGATGAAGGTTGTGACAACTCGAATTTCCAAGATTCTATTTCGCATTTATTGCACGTTCATGTATTGACTAGTCGTTTATTTGCACAATTGATTGCCTTGGAATTGTATATGTTTTGATTGTTTAATTATGCATGGTTGTTTGATAATTGTGAAATTGATAAATAAATGAACTTGGTGGTGAAATTATGAAATTGTTATGAGATGGTGTACTATTGTAAAATATAATACTTGAGGATGTAGAGGACAATTAGTGAAATTCTAGTAATACTTAACCCTAACCTCTCTCACTAATCATTCCCTAATCATCACAAGAATCAAAGCACGTACACCCACATTCCCTAATCCTCTCTACAACCACCTTCTCATCATTCTTGGATTCACAAGTTCTTTGCATCAAGTTTGATTGCCAATCCATCTAAAATCGAATCAAGGTAATTGTTTAATCATTGTTTGTGATTGTTTGATTGTCATTGATCCTTGATTATGAGATTCATGTTAAAAACCCTAATTTCTTATGATAGTTCTGTAATTATTGATTCATTCCAAGGATTGTGAAATGATGCTGTAAGTTGTGTGATTGCTACCTGATGATTTAGATACAAGAAATGTGGAATTGTGATTTAAAATTGAGTTTCAATGATCGCATTGTATGAAGTTAGGGTTCCTGTTCGTATGATAGAAAACGTAACTGATATAATTGCGATGGTGATTGTCTGAGGTTGAACTGATAAGTTATTCGGAGCGTTTAAATGAAATTGTGTCTGAGTTTATGTGATGAAAATATGAACCGAGTTTGTGTGTTATGTAGATGGTCCGAGTATAATGTTTACATATGGTCCGAGTTTAATGTCTACATATGGTCCGAATATAATGATTTACATATGGTCCGAGTATAATGTTTACATATGGTCCGAGTTTAATGAGTTACGTATGGTCCGAGTTTAATGATTTAAATGTTGGTCCGACTTTGGGTGATGAGTTAACTGGCCCGACTTTTGTACAAAACAAAAGACCGAGTTTCATAACAATTCATGTGGTCCGAGTTTGGCTCACTTGTCCGACTTTAAAACTTTTATGTGATCCGAGGTTGATGTTTAATGCATAGTGGCCGAGTTTATCAAATACATGAGTCCGACCTTAACAATTCATGTGGTCCGAGTTTCTCACCCTTTCCCTTGTCCGACTTTATTAACCCCCCCCCACACGCTAATGTCCGAATTTCTATTAAGGACATTTAAGTCCGAATTTGATTGATATAGAGATGTCCGACTTTCTACTTCTGTGGGGTAATAGACTTCATGTTAATCCTGAGACTCTGTTTGTTATTGCATATTGCATGTGCTAGCCCAACTACTGTATATTATACACATGATTCGACTTGTGAGCAAGTTATTAATCCTGTTAACCCTACTAGATAATAAACTGTGTCGGATGGTAAAACCAGTTAAACGTATTAACTTCGTTATGACTGGAAAGAAGTTAATTCAGGTAGACATGTAACATTTCTAGTGTGTGTATCTTGTTCAGTGTGATAACTTGATGAAGTATTTTAACCGCATGTTTATCTGTGAATCGTATGAAGATGATTAACTAGTTGTAGTATTTAATGTCAACGGTTATACACACTATGTGACGAACTTTGCATGCGAAACCCTACGAACATGAACTGACTATGTGAAAATGCATTACCATAGGCCTTGACTGATTGATTGATTGTTTACGAGCACGTAGATAGCATACCGAGCAAACCAAGGTGAGTTCACACCCTTACTAAGGCATGGGATTCCCAAGGGCTTGGGAATGGGATTGAAGAAATAAGGTTGAATAGATTCGTACTGACACTAATACTAGACTACCATACCACTGTCCTCGGTTGTGCAGGACACATACTTATACTTACTACTATCCTCGGTTGTGAAGGATACCTATACTTACTACTATCCTCGGTTGTGAAGGATACCTATACTTATTACTATCCTCGGATGTGAAGGATACTTATACCTACTACTATCCTCGGATGTGAAGGATACCTATACTTATTACTATCCTCGGATGTGAAGGATACTTATACTTATTACTATCCTCGGATGTGAAGGATACTTATGCTTATCACTATCCTCGGTTGTGAAGGATACTTATGGTTACGAGTAGTCTAGTGGTTATACAACATGGGAAGCCCCCACCAATAGAACGTACTAACGGCCCAGTAGAGCCACCTGTTACATACGAACTTACTATTACGCATTTACTTTCTGTGAACTCGCTCAACTAGTTGTTGATCCTTTGTTAGATGCCTTGCAGGTCGTTAGATACATGGAGCTTGCACAAGGAGGAGCTGGTCGTTGTGGGCTTGGATCGTGATTATCTTGTTAAACACTTTTGATACTCGATACTTTATTACGATGGGTTTTATTCATACGCTTCCGCTAAACAATAATAGCTTATGTTTTTGGAACACCTTTCATATGGATGGGGTTTGGTTTAATAGCAATTACTTTTACTATATATATTGTTCTATATGATTGGTGGCTTGATCCTGGTCAGTCACGCTCCCAAGCGGTGATACTCCGCAGGTGGACTTTGGGGGTGTGACAGATTGGTATCAGAGCCATTGGTTATAGAGAACTTGGTTTTAATATGGGAAGACGTTTTTATTAAAACCAGACTATAACCAGAACAGTGCTCTCAACGAACCACAACGACGCTTCGCTCCACGTGCAAGACTCAACATTCTAGGTAATAAGGTTTATGTTTATTGCCTACATGCTAGAATTGCATAGCACTTTGCTCGTAGTATGCTTACATTACTTTGCTCACTACTTGTTACTGCTTGAGAACACCTATACGCCTACACTTTTCTGTCATCACACTACTCGCGAACCATTCATACTTATGCTACCTTTACTGATCGATCATGTCTGGACGTGTTAACATGACTCAAGCCCGGTTGACGGCTCTCATTAACGAACAAGTTCCTGCGGCGCTTGCAGCCGCACAAGCAGGAGGTATAACCTGCTATTCCAGACCTGTCCTAGAATGTTAGATCCTACTCTCGTGACCCAACTCTCGCGCTTAACCTTGACCTACCTTTCTCGCGCAACGGGTCGGAACGCATAGCAACCTGGCTGCACATTCAAGAACTTCATGGACCGTCGTCCAAGCACATTCAGTGGCACAGAAGGAGCAGTGGGACTACTCCATTGGTTTGGGAAGCTCGAGTCAGTATTCGAGATGTGTGAATGCCCTGAGGCTCGCAGGGTCAAGTACGCCACTGGTACATTGGAAGGAATCGCGCTAACCTGGTGGAACGCGCAAGTACAGATACTAGGGTTGGCAGCTGCTAACGCCACCCCCTGGAACGAACTCAAAGAACGCATTAAAAGGGAATACTGCACGCGTGATGACATCCACAAGTTGGAAGTGGAGCTTTGCCATTTGAAAATGACGGGGTCAGCAATTGAAGCTTATACGAAACGGTCGAGCGAACTAGCCATCTTGTGTCCAACCATGGGGGACCCTTCAAGCAAGCGTATCGAATAGTACCTCAAAGGTCTAGCCTCAGAGATTCAGAGCCATGCTACAGCGGCTAACCTCGACAATACCCAAGACATTCAGCGTCTTGCTCATCGCCTCACGGGTCAGGCAGTGGAACAAAACAGGCTGCCTAGTTGTATCAGCGCTATTACTACCGCTACCACTTCTGCTACTCCCGCTACTCCTAGTGACAACAAGCGGAAATGGGATGGGTATTCCAGCAAGGGTTCAGCTACCGTTCGGTCTCAAGCACAGCAGCAGCACAAGAATAGTGATCGCCAGAGCACAGCAGAAGCTAAGGATTCAGGAACACACGGCTTGCAAATCGGAATCGCCAGCAGCAACAACAAGCAGAAATCCTATGCAAAGAAAAGATTGTTCGCAACCCCCGTTCTGGACAAGAACCTCTCGAAGTTCAAAGCGACAAAAGTGGTGCTGTGGTTGGCATCACCTCTTTCATGAAGGCTCAGAAATGTTTGCGGAAGGGCCACACCGCAAATTTTGGCTCTCGTTACCGACGCATCAGCGAAAGAAAGAAGTTGGAAGACCATCCAGTTGTACGCGAATTTCCTCAGGTGTTTCCTGAAGATTTACCTGGTCTACCGCCTCATCGTCAAGTTGTATTTCAAATCGAGCTCGCTCCAGGAGCAGCACCCATAGCTCGAGCACCGTATCGCTTAGCTCCACCAGAATCGGAAGAACTATCGACGCAGCTACAAGGAATCATGGATAACGGATTTATCCGACCTATCTCTTTGCCTTGGGGAGCTACAAGAACTATTGGATACAAATTATCGGTGAAAAAGAAGGATGGCACCTTCAGGATGTGAAATTGATTACCGTGAATTGAACGGGGTCAAAGTGAAGAACCGTTATCCTTTCCACGCATTGACGACTTATTCGACCAGTTGCAAAGGTCGAGTTACTACTCCAAGGTTGAGCTAAGGCCTGGTTATAATCAGCTGAGAGTCCAGGATGAGGACGTCTCCAAGACAGCATTCAGAACTCGCTGCGGCCATTACAAGTTTCTTGTCATACCATTCGGGCTTACGAACGCGCCTGCAGTCTTCATGGATCTTATGAACAGGGTGTGTAAACCCTATCTAGACAAGTTCGTTATCGTTTTCATCGACGACATTTTGATTTACTCCAAGAGTCAGGAGGAGCACGAGCAGCATTTGCGTCTTATTTTGGAACTTCTTCGAAAGGAGCAACTGTACGCCAAGTTTTCAAAATGCGACTTCTGGCTTCGTGAAGTCCACTTCTTAGGCCATGTGGTGAACAAGGATGGGATTCATGTCGATCCATCCAAGGTTGATTCGATCAGAAACTGGCCTGCACCGCGTACACCGACTGAAATACGCCAATTCTTGGGTTTGGCGGGTTACTACAGGCGATTTATCAAAGACTTCTCCAAGATCGCGCAGCCGCTAACTATGATGACACAGAAAGGTGTCACATACCGTTGGGGTGATTCCCAGGAAACCGCTTTTCAGTATTTGAAAGAGAGACTATGCAGCGCACCTATACTCTCATTGCCAGAAGGCGCAGATGACTTCGTGGTTTATTGTGACGCATCGATACAGGGGCTTGGTTGCGTATTGATGCAGCGCGATAAAGTTATTGCCTACGCTTCGCGGCAACTCAAGATTCATGAACAGAACTACACGACGCACGATTTAGAGCTGGGAGCTGTTGTTTTCGCGCTTAAGATATGGCGACACTACCTGTACGGTACCAGGTGCACGATTTACACCGATCACAGGAGTCTCGAGCATATTCTTAAGCAAAGGATTTGAATATGCGTCAACGGAGATGGGTTGAACTTCTGAACGACTACGAATGCGCCATCAAGTATCATCCAGGCAAGGCCCATGTTGTGGCTGACGCCCTCAGTCGGAAAGACACTCTACCTAAGCGCGTGCGAGCGCTACAACTTACTATTCAGTCCAGTCTTCCTGCACAGATACGAGCTCTCAGATAGAAGCACTAAAACCCGAAAACGTCAAGGCTGAAGCCTTACGTGGTTCAAGGCAACAAATGGAACAAAAGGAAGACGGCGCCTACTATGTAACGGGGCATATTTGGGTCCCACTTTATGGCGGTCTACGCGAACTTGTGATGGATGAAGCGCACAAGTCTCGCTACTCGGTACATCCAGGGTCGGATAAAATGTACCACGATATCAGAACAACTTATTGGTGGCCGAACATGAAAGCTCTTATTGCAACTTACGTCGGCAAGTGTTTGACTTGTGCAAGGGTTAAAATCGAGTATCAGAAACCATCAGGCCTACTTCAACAACCTGAGATACCACAATGGAAATGGGAGCAAATTTCCATGGATTTTGTTACTGGCCTACCTAGATCCCAGCGCGGGAATGACACCATCTGGGTGATCGTTGACCGACTCACGAAGTCTGCTCACTTCTTGGCTATCAAAGAAATGGATAAATTCTCTACCTTAGCAGACATCTACTTGAAAGAAGTTGTTTCGAGGCACGGAGTGCCAACCTCTATCATTTCGGATCGGGATGCACGATTCACGTCAGAACTATGGCAAGCGATGTACAAAGCGTTTGGCTCTCGTTTAGACATGAGCACAGCATATCATCCTCAGACGGATGGGCAGTCTGAGCGCACAATACAGACTCTTGAAGACATGCTTCGGGCATGTGTTATTGATTTCGGCAACGGCTGGGAAAAGCACCTTCCTTTGGTGGAGTTTTCGTACAATAACAGTTATCACACCAGCATACAAGCCGCTCCATTCGAGGCATTGTACGGACGTAAATGCCGGTCACCTCTCTGTTGGGCAGAGGTGGGAGATAGTCAGATCACGGGTCCAGAAATTGTAGTGGACGCCACAGAAAAGATAGCACAGATACGACAACGCATGGCGGCAGCTCGTGACCGTCAGAAAGCCTACGCGGACAAGCGTAGCAAGCCTTTGGAATTTCAGGTCGGGGACCGGGTTTTATTAAAAGTCTCACCCTGGAAGGGTGTGGTTAGATTTGGTAAACGAGGCAAACTCAATCCACGGTATGTTGGACCGTTCGAAATCACTGAAAGAATAGGCCCAGTAGCCTACAGACTGAACCTACCAGCTGAACTCGGTGCAGTTCACAATGTATTTCACGTGTCGAATCTGAAGAAGTGCCTGTCAGATGAGACCCTCATAGTTCCTTTTAAGGAACTCACTATCGACGAGCGGTTGCAGTTCGTCGAGGAACCAGTTGAAATCACGGACCGGGATGTTAAGGTCCTCAAACACAAGAGAATCCCTCTTGTTCGAGTTCGTTGGAACTCCCAACGTGGCCCAGAGTACACCTGGGAACGCGAAGACCAAATGAAAGAAAAGTACCCCCAGTTATTCGAAACCAATGTAACCACTACTGAGGCTGAAGCTACTACAACTGAATTTCGGGACGAAATTCCAAATCAACGGGGGGATGATGTGACACCCCAGGAAAACCAGTAAACAATACAGCTTATCTAGCTTCCTCAGTGAGTGCGTACCAAATTTCGGGACGAAATTTCTTTTAAGTTGGGGATAATGTGACAACTCGAATTTCCAAGATTCTATTTCGCATTTATTGCACGTTCATGTATTGACTAGTCGTTTATTTGCACAAATGATTGCCTTGGAATTGTATATGTTTTGATTGTTTAATTATGCATGGTTGTTTGATAATTGTGAAATTGATAAATAAATGAACTTGGTGGTGAAATTATGAAATTGTTATGAGATGGTGTACTATTGTAAAATATAATACTTGAGGATGTAGAGGACAATTAGTGAAATTCTAGTAATACTTAACCCTAACCTCTCTCACTAATCATTCCCTAATCATCACAAGAATCAAAGCACGTACACCCACATTCCCTAATCCTCTCTACAACCACCTTCTCATCATTCTTGGATTCACAAGTTCTTTGCATCAAGTTTGATTGCCAATCCATCTAAAATCGAATCAAGGTAATTGTTTAATCATTGTTTGTGATTGTTTGATTGTCATTGATCCTTGATTATGAGATTCATGTTAAAAACCCTAATTTCTTATGATAGTTCTGTAATTATTGATTCATTCCAAGGATTGTGAAATGATGCTGTAAGTTGTGTGATTGCTACCTGATGATTTAGATACAAGAAATGTGGAATTGTGATTTAAAATTGAGTTTCAATGATCGCATTGTATGAAGTTAGGGTTCCTGTTCGTATGATAGAAAACGTAACTGATATAATTGCGATGGTGATTGTCTGAGGTTGAACTGATAAGTTATTCCGAGCGTTTAAATGAAATTGTGTCTGAGTTTATGTGATGAAAATATGAACCGAGTTTGTGTGTTATGTAGATGGTCCGAGTATAATGTTTACATATGGTCCGAGTTTAATGTCTACATATGGTCCCAATATAATGATTTACATATGGTCCGAGTATAATGTTTACATATGGTCCGAGTTTAATGAGTTACATATGGTCCGAGTTTAATGATTTAAATGTTGGTCCGACTTTGGGTGATGAGTTAACTGGCCCGACTTTTGTACAAAACAAAGGACCGAGTTTCATAACAATTCATGTGGTCCGAGTTTGGCTCACTTGTCCGACTTTAAAACTTTTATGTGATCCGAGGTTGATGTTTAATGCATAGTGGCCGAGTTTATCAAATACATGAGTCCGACCTTAACAATTCATGTGGTCCGAGTTTCTCACCCTTTCCCTTGTCCGACTTTATTAACCCCCCCCACACGCTAATGTCCGAATTTCTATTAAGGACATTTAAGTCCGAATTTGATTGATATAGAGATGTCCGACTTTCTACTTCTGTGGGGTAATAGACTTCATGTTAATCCTGAGACTCTGTTTGTTATTGCATATTGCATGTGCTAGCCCAACTACTGTATATTATACACATGATTCGACTTGTGAGCAAGTTATTAATCCTGTTAACCCTACTAGATAATAAACTGTGTCGGATGGTAAAACCAGTTAAACATATTAACTTCGTTATGACTGGAAAGAAGTTAATTCAGGTAGACATGTAACATTTCTAGTGTGTGTATCTTGTTCAGTGTGATAACTTGATGAAGTATTTTAACCGCATGTTTATCTGTGAATCGTATGAAGATGATTAACTAGTTGTAGTATTTAATGTCAACGGTTATACACACTATGTGACGAACTTTGCATGCGAAACCCTACGAACATGAACTGACTATGTGAAAATGCATTACCATAGGCCTTGACTGATTGATTGATTGTTTACGAGCACGTAGATAGCATACCGAGCAAACCAAGGTGAGTTCACACCCTTACTAAGGCATGGGATTCCCAAGGGCTTGGGAATGGGATTGAAGAAATAAGGTTGAATAGATTCGTACTGACACTAATACTAGACTACCATACCACTGTCCTCGGTTGTGCAGGACACATACTTATACTTACTACTATCCTCGGTTGTGAAGGATACCTATACTTACTACTATCCTCGGTTGTGAAGGATACCTATACTTATTACTATCCTCGGATGTGAAGGATACTTATACCTACTACTATCCTCGGATGTGAAGGATACCTATACTTATTACTATCCTCGGATGTGAAGGATACTTATACTTATTACTATCCTCGGATGTGAAGGATACTTATGCTTATCACTATCCTCGGTTGTGAAGGATACTTATGGTTACGAGTAGTCTAGTGGTTATACAACATGGGAAGCCCCCACCAATAGAACGTACTAACGGCCCAGTAGAGCCACCTGTTACATACGAACTTACTATTACGCATTTACTTTCTGTGAACTCGCTCAACTAGTTGTTGATCCTTTGTTACATGCCTTGCAGGTCGTTAGATACATGGAGCTTACACAAGGAGGAGCTGGTCGTTGTGGGCTTGGATCGTGATTATCTTGTTAAACACTTTTGATACTCGATACTTTATTACGATGGGTTTTATTCATACGCTTCCGCTAAACAATAATAGCTTATGTTTTTGGAACACCTTTCATATGGATGGGGTTTGGTTTAATAGCAATTACTTTTACTATATATATTGTTCTATATGATTGGTGGCTTGATCCTGGTCAGTCACGCTCCCAAGCGGTGATACTCCGCAGGTGGACTTTGGGGGTGTGACAAAGGTAGTGAAACATCTGAAATTACTCAAGGTATCTTTATTACATATGCCATTTTAATAACTTCATTGTTGATTCTAATATTCAATATATATTTTTAAGCTACCCATGGGCCAGGGCCATTGTTATAATTTGGAAATTTTAACTGTTGGTTTTAGACTTTAGGCCATGTAATAAGAGCTGGCTGTGTTAGGCCATTTAGGCATTTAGCCCATTTAATATAATAAGTCATGTTTAATGTAGTGGCCAAAAAATAAACACTAGATAAATTTTAAAGCTATTGAAACCCAAACCTACTATTGATTTTTTAAGCCATCTAATATACTACTAGAAAAATGGTTCTTTACTATAAAACTTTTTGTCAAATTTCCGACAACTTAATTTTGAATTATAGACAAATATAAAAACCATAAATTTCCCAACAATCTTTCGACAAGATAGTCACCAAACCTATATTTGTGGCAATTTTGTCGCAAAGTTAACTATGTTCCTTCAATGTTCACATAAAAGTTTGTTTTTAATCATTTATTAACTTTTATTATTAGTTAGTGCAATTTATAAAACGAAATAAAGTTGAAAACAGTAGAACAGATGTGGCAACTTTTTGACAAATTTCCCACAAATTTTAGACAAATATTAAAAACCATAAATTTTCCCACAATATTTCGACAAGATAGTTACCAAACCTGTATTTATTCCAATTACATCGCAAAGTTAACTATGTTTCCAACAAGGTCCCCACAAAACTTTGTTTCTTTCTCATTTATTAACTTTTATTATTAGTTAGTGCAGTTTATAAAACTAAAAAAAATCAAAATAGTGTCAAATTTGTGGCAACATGCAACGATTGTTGGTGCATATGTCTATCGACTTCGTCTTGTATCGAGTCTTGTATCTAGATAGGATAAACCAGTGCTTAATAGGCTAGAAAACAGGAGTCTAGGATTGTTGGACCAGTTCACACGAACTGGCTGCCAGTTCGTAGTTTGTACGAAGTGATCACTTCGCACGAAGTGGGTCATGTCAGTTTCATGGGGACTGGATCATCTATAAATAGGAGCTCTTGACATTTCATTTGTAACATTGCTGATTTCGGAGCAGAGGTGCTACCGAAGTGTCAATTGGTCTGTAAAGCTTTCAAATCAATAAACAAGACAGTTAAAGTGAATCCTAGTGTGAATCAAGCTGTAATCAAGTCCGAATCACTGAATTCCGCCTTTGGTTTGGATTAGAACTCTTCTGATCGACTCGTTTAGGCAAATATCGATCCTACAAGTGGTATCAGAGCTCAGGAGGAAGAGTTCTTACCATTTCAGCTTTTTTTCACCGAAATTTCTGACTTCTACTCATTCTTCTTCACATTTTTCAAAATTAACTGAGATTTTACGGTTGAAATGGCCTGATTTTTACATATAACAAGCAAACTACTGTTTAAATCAATCCGTGATCATATTAGACCCTAATTCAACCTAAAAATTGATAAAATCACGGATTTTGGTCCGAAATCGCGTGAAAAACCCCCGGTTCATGTGAGATCTTGTTCAGTTCGTATGAAATGGTTCCAGTTGGCGTGGTTTGATGTCAGGTTATTTGAAATTGACCTCAGTTCGCGTGAAAGTTCATCAATTCGTACGAAGTGATCTGTCAGGTCGTTTGAGGGTCACCGGTTCGCACGAGTTAATCCAAATCGTTTGAAGAGTGTGAGATCGTTTAAACATTGTGATTATATACCATTTACATTGAAACATGGAAAAAGAGTTTTACAACGCCTTTGCTACTACTCCAGCTGCCCCAGTTACAGTTACCAAAACTGTTGAAATTGAAAATGAATCGGGAACTTTCCAGAAGCCTTCAAAGCTTATGTATATTGAGGATTTTAAAGGATGGCAAAATCGTTTTGAAAACTGGGTGCAAGGAAATAGGTTTGATGCATGGGTTTCGATAGAGAAAGAATATGTTAGACCGAAAGATAATCTTGACAATGAAAAACCATTAAGTGAATTTTCAGCGAATGAAAAATTAAGATACACGAGTGAAAAAATGATGATTAGTCTTCTCCAACAAGCAGTAAAAGAAGATATTTTCATTTTGCTTCAACATGAGGGAACTACTAGATCAATTTGGTTAGCGTTGATTCAAAAGTCTAAAGGAAGTGCTCACATGATAAAAAATAAACGTGCATTACTAAAGAACTCGTTTGATATGTTTACAGCTTTTGAAGGTGAAACAACAAGAACGACTATTGAGAGATAATGTCATCTGGTCCAGGAGATGAAAAGACTGGACATACAGAAAGAAGATGATGAATGGGTTGATAAGCTAGCCGATGCGCTACCACAGAATAAATGGGGAACATATCTGTTGATTTTAAAACATATGCGAAAATCTAAAAGTATAAATTTGTGTAAGTTCATTCAGAAGCTTGAAGAACATGAATTAAATGTTCAGAAAACTGCTATCATGAAGAATCCAGGTGCGCAACAAGGTGTTAGTCTAAACTATAGAAGAAGCAAATTTGAGACTACTCAGAGTCCAAAGATTCAGACTGCTTTCAGTGCTGCTGATGGTACTTCCGGAACAAATGTTAGCACTACAACTCAGAGTGGTGGATATTCTTCATCTTATTTAAGTTTTGATCCAAATTTCTCAACACCAAGTTCTCGACAACAGAGTTCAACCAATTTGCAATGTAATGTGACATTAAACATTCAAAATGGTCAAAATTTCTCTCCAGATATTGCAAAGCAACACATGGCATCTCTTGTTACTGTGTTAGAGTCGTATGAAAGTTTAGTTGCTAGAAGAATCGGAAATCCGATGCTCACTAAGGAGGATTATGATCAGATTGATTATGAGGAACATGAGTTGATGGACATCATGTGGTGTTTAGCTAGTGTTTTAAGAAGAGCAGAAAAATTCAAACAAATCACCGGTAGAGATGATCTTCGTGATGCTGCTACATCTTAGCTAGGTTTTGACAAATCAAAGGTTACTTGTTTTCGTTGCCGAGAAAAGGGGCATTTTAAACGAGAGTGCACAAATAGAGAAGCAACCGAAAGATAAGATCCGTTTGGAAACAATGATTATCATCGAAAAGCAAGTTATCATCAGGTTGCTCAACAACCATATCAACAACAATCCTCAAGCTCAAATATTATTAAAATTGAAGATGGAAAGAAGAGAGCTTGTTATGGTTGGATAGACCAAGAAAATGAAAGACTTCCAGAAGGATTCTCTTGGGAGAAGTCTAATTGGGATAATTATGATCCTAACAGAACTTCAGATAAAGTAGCATTTGTTGCTCAGATCTTTGAAGATTCAACTTCTGCAGGAGAATCAATCAAGTCTATGAACTGTCCGAGAAGAATACCGATTTTTAAGGAATTAGGAAGTCATGCAGATACCGATGATGAAGAAGAGTATATTAATAAAGCTAAAAGACAATTGGATTCTTATAGTTTTAATTTTTTTTTGCAGATAAAATCAAGATGTTGAAAGAGAAAAGGGCTGCTAGACTGAAAAGAGAATTGGAAGCAAGAAGGATTGTTGAAGAAGAAATTGAAGCAAGAAGGATTGCTGAAGAAAAGGTAAAAGCTGAAGAAAAACCGACAGAGAGGGTCGAGGTTGATGAGAGTGAAGATATGATAGAAGATGAGACAGAAAAGAATGTGATTGAGAAGGTGGTGGAGAAAATAGTCGAAGTTGAAAAAATAATTGAAGTCGAGAAAATAGTTGAAAAAATCGTCGAAGTTGAAAAAATTGTCGAAGTTGAAAAAGTTGTCGAAGTTGAAAAGATTGTAGAGGTTGAAAAATCTTGTCTAAAATGTTTGGAATCATGCAAACATTGTGAAGAGAAAGACAAGAAGTATATGGTGCTAGACAAGATGAAAGAAAAATTGTTGTTTGATGTTAAGTATGTGAAGGAATCTTATGATGTGCTGAACAGAACAGTTAACCAATTGGAAAAGACAAACTTGGAAGTAGAAGTTGCTTTGACAATGTTGAATTCAACGGTGATGACTAAACAAAAGGCAATTAATCATTATATTGAAGAGTGTGCAAAGTTGAAGCAGGATTTGGAGACTGAAAAGATTGAAAACGAAAGAAATAGACGATTGTTGCAGAGTTACTCAAGTTCTAATTACTTGATTGATAGAATTTATCCAACTGTTGCAGGTTTTGAAGCTTTTCAAGATAAGAAGTCGGAAGATACGGATACTGGTAAGAAACAAAGTGCAAATTATAATAAGTGTCCACCTCCGATCTGGAAAGGTTATTCTCCCAGAAAGTCTATTACGAATGAAGTCAAAAAGGCAGTCAATATAAAGTTAAAGTCTGAAACAACTGATGAGTTACAGACAACATTAACGTTACATTCACATCGTCTGACTGACACTGATCATGAGTCTAAGTTATTAAAGAAAGTGGTCTATCAGGTGTTGGATACAGATGAAGAGTCAAAGTCAAAGTCTAAATCTGAAAGTTCGAGTCCGTTAGACAAAAGCTCGAATTCACCGGTCAAAAGGGTTTATAACAAAGATTTTCTGATGTCGAAAAATAATTTGAATGATGAAACATTCAAAGTAGCATATACTTTGAATGATTCCAACAAATTATTTTCTGATGAGTAATTTCCAATAAGAAGTGTCAAAACTGAAATGATCAATAAGGTTTTCAAATTAACAGATAATATTTCTGAAATAAAAGATATGAATCTTAGTGAAAAACCTAAAAAGTACACTTCAAGACTTCAACAAAGATTGAACAAGAAAAAAGGTTACAGTTCTTGTTCTGGTTTTCGAAAGAAACCAAACCATAACAGTAATTTCAAAAAGAAAGGTTTAGGTTTTATTCCACCAGAAAATCTTAAAAATGAGAAAAATTATAAACCAAAAACTAAATTTGTTTCAGGAGGAAGTTCAGAAGAAGAGAATGAGAAACCATTCTGGAGACAATCAAACAAGGAGTTTCTCGCTGAAAGGAAAAAGAATATGTTGAAAGAATCTGAACGAAGAGTTGAAAGAAGAACCTGTTTCAAATGTCAAGAGGTTGGACACATTGCTTGGAATTGCTCAAAGACAACCAACACAAAACAGGGAGTTTCTTCTAATTCAAAGTTGAAAGAAAAATGTGTTGATAAAAAGAAAACAACCAACAGATGGTATCAAAGTTGAGAGTTTTACAGAGTTCAAAATTTCGACTTTCGAAGATGGTGAAAGTTCGAAACATTTTTACAAAAGAAGAGCAAAGTTAGACAAACAAAAATGGGTTGTTAAAAATTCAGACCTTAGTTCTGGCGATGAATCTAACTCATCAAAGTCAGAGGAGCCACAAGTTGAGCTAAAAGGAGAAAAGTCAGTTCCACCAATGGATGATGTCAACTTTCCACCATTGCGGACTGAAAATTTTAAACAAAAAGTTGGAAAAATGGAGATTTCGAAACAATTCTATTCTGAAAAGAAAGAATTTTATGTCGAAAAGGCTTTCAATGGGAAAGTAAAACATATCTTTGGTAAGATGGTTGATGGAAGGGCCAAAGGGGTAAAAGATTTTTATAAATCAAAGAGGTGGAGTTACCCACCAAGTGAAAATAACTCGGATGCACCCAAAGCTGGTTAGGCTTGGGTGACAGCGTTCTCTGCTTAAAATCCTGACTTGCCAGAGCTCCCAAGTTGGTAATCGTGGAGCAGGAATCGGCATCATTCTTAAAAAATGTTTTTTGTGAAAATCCCAAAAGTGTTAGATTTTACAAGAGGTGAAAGAAAAGGAAAAGTGAATCTACAAGTGGTAATGAGAAATCAATGTGATGAAACCCCACAAACTAATTTTCTGGAAAAACGATTTTGATTAAAACAAACTTAAGTGTTTTGAAATCATAATGGGAGAATAGTTTGTTGTCAGGGGGAGTTCTCATTGTTTAAGCAAAGAGGATGGCGAATTGAAGGAATTCGAAGTCAGTTTGTCAGTTTATTTGTACAGTTTATTGTTTTCATTTTCAAATTTTCCTTGAAAATCAAAATTTGAAACATATTTTTTATTTTAGGGGGAGTAAAAAATTAGAAATTTTGAAAATTTGAAAAATCCAAAAACATGATAAAATATAAAAAAAGCAAAAACATCGAAAAATTCAAAATGAGTTTTGTTGTGAAAAAAGAGGAATGATAGTACATCAGTGGACTATCACAGCATGCTAAAGAATTGGAAAGTTAAAAATGTGATAAACGATCTCACTGAGGATATGTCAGTAGATTTTTATACATTCAGTAGACTGTTTTCAAGATATAAACCTAAATTTCAAATACTTACTTATATCGTGGGAACATCTCTCGATATATAGGTAACCCATGAAATCTTGTTTGAAGGGCTTTCTATTTCTGACATACTAGGTCTTTGTGCGTGATGATATCTGGGGTATTATACCAGGACTTCTGATTTTGTGGAAACAATAGCCTAGTCCTCGTATAATACTCTGCACTGCTTTAATCTTAAAGCTCGCATAAAAAAATGATGAAACATTGAAAAATGCTAATCATGTGCTGTTGAAGAAAAGATCCCCGAACGGGACACACCGAAAGACAAGCCATCATCTCTTTGTCTGAACGGAAGTTCTAACCTGAGCTCTCATGGTCTCGCATTACCCGTTTACAGATATCATTAGTGTACATTCACCTGTAAGACTGAATATAGGAGTCTAGATACAGGAGTATATTCTGAGGTGGGACACGCGAATAAGTTATGTCCATTAAAACACTAATCTCATATCTCGAAACAGTTGGACTTTGTGTGAAAATTTAAGTGGACCAGTATACTGACAATCTAAGTGAATCGTTTAGAACTTAAAATGTTTAAAGCTTAACGGTGTTAGTGATTTGTCTCATAAAATGATATGATCCTCTTACACAAACTCACAAAAATATTGTCTGTAAATATTTGTTTACTGCTTGTCATTAAAAACAAAAACCCAAAAAGATTTTAAGTGTGTTTTAGCATAAAATTTTGAAAATTCAAAAAGATTTTATTTCATATTATTTTTGACAACTGATGTTGAAAAGCTGATTTTGAAAATTCCGAGTGCTAAACATGACGACAACAGGGTTGGGAGAGTTTGTTTTGAAATGAGATTTGATTTTGAAATGATTAAATGGTTCATTAATTTGAAACTAAATTTGAATGTTTCGAATACAATTGGTAAGTAGATATTCTAAATTTGTTAAATCTTAAAAATTGTGAATCTTACTGTTGGGTAGAGAATTATGCAGGTTAAAGCCAGGTTCCTGATCCTGTTGCTACGGAAAGCCAGGAGACGTTTTGAACCTGTGAAAGTGCTATGTCAGATTGCGATCCCGGAACAACTTAAGGGGGAGTCTGTTAGCAAGAGGGAGTCTGAAGATGTTAGAGGCAGTTTCTAACCCTGGAACTTTGTTCAAGATAGAAGCTGTTACTGCTGATGAGCAAGAGAGAGAAGAGAGAAGATTGAAGGATGCTTACAGTGTCAGACACTTTGGAGAGAGCGAGAAGACTGATCAAGACTGAAGACTTCGTCAACATCCAAGGGGGAGTCTGTTGGTGCATATGTCTATCGACTTCGTCTTGTATCGAGTCATGTATCTAGATAGGATAAACCAGTGCTTGATAGGCTAAAAAACAGGAGTCTAGGGTTGTTGGACCAGTTCACACGAACTGGCAGAGCCAGTTCGTACGAAGTGACCACTTCGCACGAAGTGGGTCATGTCAGTTTCATGTGGACTAGATCATCTATAAATAGGAGCTCTTGTCATTTCATTTGTAACATTTCTGATTCCAGAGCAGAGGTGCTGCCGAAGTGTCAATTGGTCTGTAAAGCTTTCAAATCAATAAACAAGACAGTTAAAGTGAATCCTAGTATGAATCAAGCTGTAATCAAATCCGAATCACTGAATTCCGGCTTTGGTTTGGATTAGAATTCTTCTGATCGACTCGTTTAGGTCGAATCTCGATCCTACAATGATTTTCCCATGAAATTTAATTATATTATTTATCAGTTTTTATTAACTATTTTTTTCTTTAATGGCTTAATTTTTGTCAATGGGATTCGAACCCTCTTTCATATGAAAAGGTAAAACATTTTCCAACACTTTGATACAGCTAGGCCAAAGGCTCTTTGGATGTGAAATGTTAGTACAATAAAAATAAACATATTTAAAAACTAAAATATCAAAATATGTGGCAAAGTGGTCGTAGCTTGCCACATTTTTCCCACAAAACATTATTAACTTTTTATTTGATAACTCATGTTATTTGTTCATACAGTGTAAGAAACAATTTCTTGGACTAAAAAAATCTAAAATAGCGGCAAAGTTGTCGAAACTTGCGACAATTTTTCCACAAAACATTATTTGGATTTTAATAATCCTAACTTTCACTCACTGGTCTACATGAGTCTCAACTTAAAAAAATTCCCTCTGACATTCACAAATTGTACGAATTTGACCCCATCGATCTTTTTTTCTAATGTGTCGTGTCACAAACCTAGTTATTGGCTGATGTGGTTAGTTATGTGGCACAAACCTAATTATTAGATTTTAATAATCCTAACTTTCATCACCACCACCACCATTAACCACCACTTCCACCACCATGACCCACCACCACCATCCACCACCATCAGTCACCACCACCACCACCACCATCAACAACAACCACCACCATCAGCCGCCACCACCACCAGCAACATTCACCACCATGGCGGCTCGTGGTGGTGGTTGTTGATGGTGGGGTGGTGGCGTGGTGGCGTGTGGTGTTGGTGGTTGTTGATGGTGGGGTGGTGGTGGCGGCTAACGGTGGTTATTATTGATGGTGGTGGTGGCGGCTGATGGTGGTAGTGGTTGTTCATGGTGGTGGTGGGGGGTTGTTGATGGTGGTGAAACTTAGAATTATTAAAATCCAATAACTAGGTTTATGCTATATAAGCATAAACATAAGCTGCCACATCAGCAAATAATAACTGGGTTTGTACCACGTTAGAAATGGATCGATGAGGGCTAATTTCTTACAAGTTTGCATTAACAGAGGAAATTTTTTAAGTTGGGATTACTGTCGTCAAATGGGGGAAAGTTAAGATTGATAAAATCCAATAACCTTTTTTTCGGTTTAATAACTCATGATATTTGCTAGTAAAAAATAAAAACGAATTAAAACTAATAAATCGAAAAGTGAGGCAAAGTTGCCGCAACTTGCGACAATTTTACCACAAAACTCTATTTCTTTATTTTTTTATTTATTAAATTTTGTTATATGTTAATACAATAAAATAAACAAATTTGAAAACTTAAAAAAATCAAAAGTCTTCACCACCTAGCAAGACAGGTGTTATAAAACACCCTCCGAGAAGATGAAGCAGGTTGGTAGGTAGGTGAGTCACCTTCGTGTTCATTGAGTTTACCTATAACATATGGTAATTGTGTTATTTATTAGGTATAATTAAACTGTCACACCCCCAAAATAAAACATGCGGAAACCCCCGCGAGGCGTGTGACGTACCAGAATCTAGGCAACAATCACATTGAACTTATAAAGATAAAATAAAACTTTCATTTATCTAATATAAGTGTTACAATACAAGAGTTATTATCCAGCAGAAGCATATTACAATTTGTTATGAGTTTCATAAAACAGGTGTATAAAAACCATCAGACTTGTCTTGTGATTCCTTGTAACTTGACCCATGACCACTCCAGCATCCCAGACAGCAAGTTCCAACAACATGTTTTGGAAACTCAAAACATGCTCAAAAATATCTTGGATGTCGGTTCGTTTGGTCGTACGATCGCGTTGTTCGGTTAATTACGACGGAAGTCGTAACGAACGCAAAAACGATCCAAATTAAGCGACGAATGGAATTTTATCATGCCAATCACTAAAATAAAATATTTTAATGATTACATAAATTTTTGGGTGTCCGGATATATTCAGAACGTAAGATATGCGCGAAAATGAAAACTTATGCACTTTTTGACGCTTTTAGTCCCTGAATGACCAATAAGTTTATTTTTACGCACCAAACACCTCAAAGCCTATTTCTAAGCTATGTAAAGGATATTTAGGGCATATTTAACTTATGATCAAGTTCCGGAATGTTTGAAGTTATTGGCTTCAACATTCGGTGCATTGATAGCGGCGCCGAGATTACCTACGGTGGGTCGTAGATAATCCATGAGGGTACGTTGGTCCGCCATTAGAAGTGGGTTCCCCGAAACCTTCTCTTGGTTTTTGGCTTTTAGTCTTTTTCTGAGAAAGCGTTCGGGTTCTTCTAGAGGTTCTTTTATGTCCTTATTAGAACTGGAGCTCATACACTACGTAGGGTTGGCGTCGGGTTCCAAGTCCTGCAACAAAAACAGAAAAGAATGCTGGTCAAAAGGTTCACCACGGCCCCGTGCTCAGTGAACACGGCCCATGGTCGGAGTTACAGTGATTGTTTTCCAGACCACAGTTACTGGAGAGTTGGACACGGCCCCGTGTTGCACCGGCACAGCCCCGTGGTCAGCCTTCTGTAACTTAGAAAACTAAAAACTGCCAGTAACAACGCTGGGCACGGCCCGTGTCCGACCAGGCACGGCCCGTGCTGAGCTCTGCAGAAGCTGAAAAACTAAGAAAATCCTAAAAAATTAAAAAGAAAATAAAAAAAATATTAGGCCGTTGATTCCTAACTTTCTTAAAATCCTTGTGTCCCCAGCAACGGCGCCAAAAACTTGATGTGCGTGTAGTGCAATACATTTTTGGTATATATTTTAAGCCCTTTTTACACTTTTTAGCCAAGATTTAAATTTATAAAACACGATATTTACTAACACTAAACACACATATGGGCAAGTGCACCCATCGTGGACGCAGTATAGTGTTGGTAAGATACCGAGGTCGTCCAAGGACACAAGAGCTTTTAGTACCAGTTTATCCTTAACGTCTAATCAAATCAAAATGTTAGAAAAGATTTTTAAAACTAAGAAAATAAAACTAACTAAATGCTGAAAAATAAAATAAAAATAAAAATAAACAGATAGACAAGATGAATCACTTGGATCCGACTCGTGTATTAGTATAACCTTTGATTATTTTCGCACTTTTGCACTTGTTTAAGAGATTATCTTAGTTATTGTAGTAGGCCCCTCTTTTGAAGGCGACGTTACCCTCAACCCAGTAGTTTGAGTCTGCAAGGATACAATCCTAAAGGGTCGGATTATTGAAAGATAATGAATTAAGTTATTTATGCAAATTATGGTAGGCCCCTCTTTTGGAGGTGACGTTACCCTCGACTAAGTAGTCTGAGTCAGCAGGGATACAGTCCTAAATAGCCGGGTTATAGTATTAATAGTAGTTAACTTATGAGGGGGTCAAAGAGTTTGGATCCCCGCCATCCAATACCTTTGGGTATTGAAGGAGATCCTACTAAATTTGACCCAGGTCCCTTGCAGGACCTCTAAACGCTGAACAAGGGCAAGACCCTTACCAAACCGTTCCCTTAACCCCTGACCAGGTAGCCAACATACCTCCATATAGACCGTGGAGATGTAAATGGTGAAAATCTTTTATTTTATATAGACAGTAAAATAATGCCAAGACACCATGGACAAACGATAAGAAAAAGTCACCTTCAACATAAGCAACTAGTTATTAAAGTCATTAATACAAAACCAAATAAAAAGTGCAAAAGATTAAAAATAAAAAGTATTATACTAAACACTTGTCTTCACCAAGTGATGTAAGAGACTTAGGCAAACATGGCCTTGATTTTCAAGAACTCTTACGATCAATCTTGGATCCCGAGACGACTCACACACTCTATGATGGACAATGGATGATGGTGGTGGATGATGGTGTTGTGATGGTGGTGGGTGGTGGATGAAGTGTGAGAGAGGTGGTGTGCCAAGGGATGAGTTGCAATGAAGCCAAGCACTCCTATTTATAGGCTGAACAGAGGCCTGGGCATGGCCCCGTGTCCGCTGGGCACGGCCCCGTGCCTGTCTGACACTATCTCTCCTCATTAATTGTAATTCGCAATTACAATTAATGCGCCTGCAGTACTTTGGGCACGCCCCCGTGCTCACTGGGCACGCCCCCGTGGTGAGCAATAGAAGCTTCTACAGGTTTGTCTTTTCTGCTGCTTCTTGGGCACGGCCCCGTGCTTGCTGAGCACGGGGTGTTCAGTCTTCTACCTTCTCTGTTTTGCTTGGGAGGATGCTGTCGAGGGGTCGGGCAATCCACTTTTGTTCCTTTTCTTGTATTTATGTTAGATTTAGCTGCCTTTTTGCTTCTTTTGTTAATTTGAGCTCATTTAATCCTGAAATATAAAAGGAAGACAAAAACACACTTTTTCCAACATTAGTACTTAAAAATGGTTAGTTTTATGCCTCATTTGACGTAATTTATATGTTGCATTTTACACACATCAAATATCCCCACACTTGAACTTTTGCTTGTCCTCAAGCAAAACTCTTTAATATATGGCTTACACTCCCAAATGGACTGGGTAGAAGAGAAGGTTTTGGCTTGTCATAGAGTGTCGAGAATCCAAGATCTTTATTGGGTTTTATTTTTATTTATTTACAATCCTATTCGTCATGATTTATTAAAAACTTTTCATAAGGTAAATTATTTATTAAGGCATAACATACCTTTCTAAAATTCCATTTATATACAAGTTCACATACCTCACGCGAGAAATCACTCACACTCGGCCGAAGGTGTATTTTTAGTGAATCACTCAAGAGCGGCATGGAACTTATTCCAACCATAAGCTTGCCAAGCAATCAATCCTCCTCCTTTTTAACTTTATACCTTTGTAAATATCAAGAGGACTTTTTGGGTGAAGCGTTAGGCTTGGGCTAAAGGTGGGTAGTTGGGTTTGTAGAAAAGGGCGAAAGTCGTAAAAAGCGTCGGTTTTCGTAAAACATTTTGTTTTTGTGACTTTTGTTATATATTATTTTTTTTAGTCACACAAAAACCAAGCTTGTTACTAAAATAAAGGGTAAAAATAATAAGGGTTTTTTTGGTGGGTAAAAAGGGGTTTGGGTTAAGAAATGAAAAGGTTTAGGCTCAAAGGGGCTAACTAGGGGGAGTTTTTTGGGTAGGTGAAAAGAAAAATAAAAATAATGGTTTTGAAAGAAAAAGGGTTAGTCCTAATGCCTCCATCATTGACTTACTTGGGTTTAAGTTGGTAAGGACCAGGAATGAATTGTCGTGGCAAGTTCTAGAGTCGTAAGAACCAAGCGGCTATTCACACAGGCAACGAAAACTGAGCATCTAGCGTAAAGATGTATATTTGTATGCTCAATAAAGGCTCAAGACTCACTTTTGTGGGAATGGGTTTTTATGTGATCAAGTATATATAATCGAATTTTAACTTGGCTTGTCATGTCGTTTCATAATTTTCTTATGTTGGTTCTTTTTATCACGACGCTGTCGGTTGTAAACTTGTAAAAGTATAACCTTGTTAGTCTTAGAATTCCCAACTTAAACTTTAGACAAGTAAACAAAATTTATTTTTATTTTTTTTTTTGAAAAAAAAAATTCGGGGTGATTAGCGGTTCCAATAGAGTTTTGTGTAACGCTTGTTATTAGGACTTGCAAAATTCAAGGTTTTAGCATCCCCACACTTAAATTACACATTGTCCTCAATGTGTCCCAAAAATAGATTTTTAGGTTGATAGAATGTGTAACATTGTGTTAAAAGCAAAAATTTATGTTACTGGCAGTCTGGACACGGCCCCGTGGGGACCGGGCACGGCCCTGTGTTCAGGTGCCAGTAACAATAATTAAAGAAAAGAAACTGAAGCCTGGACACGGGGGCGTGTTCGATGAACACGGCCCGTGTCCAGTTACCTGAACTGGGCATTTGTTTGCAGGGTGTTCAGCACGGGGCCGTGTTGGCTGGGCACGGCCCGTGCTGAACTTACTGTAATGGAGAAATTGTTGTCGGGTGGCCTTGTTTTTGTGCATTGGGCCATGTTTCTCGTTTCCCTTGTCATCCTTGACCACCATGAGTTAAAAGAAAAGAGTATAAATAAAAAAAACACTGGAGAGTCCACAAAAATCAACATCAAAAAGTCAACAGACCTTTGTCCTTGTCAAAACATCTGTTACAAAACAGCTGAATGCAACCTCTGTTTCCAAAGAGGTTCAAGTAACAGATGCACCACCTTCAAAACAATTCCTAAGGGGATATGGTCAACTACTGTACCAAAAGGTCCATCATGGTTACCATCATCTGACAGGAAATGGTCCCAACAGATGTTACAAAAATCAGCCCAAACCGCTGACCATTATCCTGGACTTGAGGATGGCATGTATGTGACCCCATCCAAAGCCATCTTGGCTTTGGGATCTCACCTAAATTAATTTGTTACTTGATGTGTAGGGAGCTTATACATGCTTAGATAGTTTATGGCATGTAGATAGTGGAGGCTCCAGCCACATGACAGGATGTAGAGCCGTACTCAAAGATTTCAAAAAATATGGTGATATATCTTTTGGTAACAATTCAAAGGGGAAGGTGTTGGAGTCAGGGACTATTCTGGGAAACTCAAGTTTGAAAATGTCAATCTTATTGACAATCTTAAATTTAATCTTCTTAGTGTATCTCAAATGAGTGACAAGGGCTAAGGGTCATTCTTCACTAAGGAAACTTATAAGAGTAAATTGCCATTTTACTTCGTGAGGTTTGTCCAAATATTCCATCTTAGTCCAAATAGTTTTTTTCTCCTCTGGGTCCCTGACTTTTCCCTTTTGTTGCCATTTTGATCACACTTCCTAACTCCGTCCAAAAACCCCATTTTTAACCAGGGGTATTTTGGGGATTTTCATTTTAAATCTTTCAAATTTCCATTTCAATCCATTCTTTTTTGTATTAAAAAAATAAAAGAAAAAAAATCTAATTAGTGGGACCCACCCCCTACCCTCCCCCTCTTCATCAAACCTGCACTCTCTCTCGCCACCATAAACACCAGCCACTACCACAATCAACACCATCCAACATATTTAAGAAGCCATCGACTATCCAAACCTGGAAACAATGAGAAGTAAATTACTATAAGGTATTACACAAAACAAAAAATACAAAACGAAGAGCATGAATCCTTACTAATTACTCAAAGAGCACTAAATAGGATTAGATTGTACCGGCTAAGCAATATCAAATCAATACGTTTATGAACTCCGTAAAGTAGTGAGAAATAATTTTGGAAAGGTGAAGAAGTATCTAGAACTATATGTAGCAAAATTAATCAAATTCAAATCAATAGGTTTATTATCTCCCCAAACAAGTGAAGTAGTGACATATAACTCTGGAATGGTGAAGAACTATCTAGAACTAACCGAAATATTAAAGTTGGGGTTTCAGCCACCAAAATTATGCAATTTCAAATCATTTCTCAACATTATTATGATCTCCCAAACAAGTGAATTGACAATGAGTAGTTATGAATTGATAAAATCGACATATATAAGAAACTTAGGATTTATAAATTCAACCTCAACTCCTCAAGGGTAAGAGTAGAAGTAGCAGAAGCAACGACAACACCGTTTGAAGCATCGGTAATAGAAGTAACGAAGAAGTGATCGATGGGAGTTGGTTGAAGATGGTGCAGGTGTATCCATTCGCCAGAGACAATGATCGGAATGATCAACGGTGGATGTTTATTGGTGTTGTGATGGCGGCAAAATCATGCTGGGGTTGAGTTCGTTTGGTTACAAGATTGGTGGATGGTGGTGGTGGCAGGTGTTTATGGTGGTGTTGGGTGGGAGATAGTGAGGTGAAGGTAGAGAGAGAGCAGGTTTGCTGAAGAAGAGGAGGGTAGGGGTGGGTCCCACTAATTAGGTAATTTTCTTTTATTTTTTCAATATAAAAAAAGAATGAATCAAAATGGAAATTTAAAAGATTTAAATTGAAAATACCCAAAATAGCCCTAGTTAAAAATTGGGTTTTTGGACGGAGTTAGGCAATGTGATCAAAATGGAAACAAAAGGGAAAAGTCAGGGAGACAGGGACCAAGAGGAGAAAAAAAAACTATTTGGATTAAAATGACAAATTTGAACAAACCTCAGGGACTAAAATGTCAATTTACTCAAACTTATAAGATTGTTGGGCCAGAAGTGGTTGAAAAGATTGAGGAAATCATACCTAGGAGCAAAACACAACACGTTGCTCAAAGGATTGGCAATGTGTATGTGGTTGATATGTTAAAGGATAATCCAATGACTGATGCATGTCTGTTCTCAGCTGCCTCTACCAAAAACATAGCACTTTGGCACAGGAGACTTGGACACACAAATCTTAAAACAATCACCAAACTCTCAAAACAAGGCCTTGTAAGAGGCCTTCCACCAAAACTTTTTACTTGTGTTGAACATTGTGTTTCTTGTTTAAAAGGTAAACAACATAAAACCTCATACAAGTCCATTGAAGAATCCAAAACAACACAGTGATTACAACTATGGCACATGGAATTATTTGGCCCTATAAAAATCATGAGTCTGGAAAAGAAGAGATATTGTCTTGTTATTGTTCATGATATTTCAAGGCTTACATGGACTTACTTTTTGCACTTCAAAGATGAGTCTGTATGTATTTTGCAGGACTTTCTAAAGCCAGTTGAAAAGCAATTTGATCTGCTAGTAACAGTATTTAGGAGTGACAATGGAACACAGTTTAGAAACAAGTAGTTGGATGAGTTGTGTGTGTCAAAAGGGATTATAAGGTAGTATATCATCCCAAGAACACCAAAACAAAATGGGGTGGTTGAAAGGAAAAATAGAACATTGATTGAAGCTGCTAGAATAATGCTTGCAGATTCAGGTTTACCCTTAACCTTTTGGGCAGAGGCTGTAAATGCTGCTTGCTATGTGTAGAACAGAGTTTTAATCAACCCCAGACATCAAAAGACTGCCTATGAAACTATGTTCAAGATCAAACCACTGATCTCACACTTCAAAGCCTTTGGCTACCCATGCTTCATTTTAAATTTAAAAGATTCAATTTCAAAATTTGCAGCCAAAGTGGATTGTGGTTATTTTCTGGGATACTCAACCACTGCCAAGGCCTACAAAGTGTTTTACACAAGGACTAGGTGTGTGGAAGAGACCTTGAATGTAATGTTCAATGAACTTTCTTCATTAAAAATCCCAACAAATCCTGCTGAATTATTTGACTTAGATAAATTTACATTGGAAGATGTGTCTATCAAGACTAACCCTGCAGGTACACCACAATCGTTCCCTGAAATCATGGAATTGACATTGTGATTCCACAATACAAAGTCACTTCCACCACTAGAGGAAGATATGTTCAAAACAGCTGTCAAAACCCTGCCATTGCTGCATCAACAGTTGTTGATCAAACCTCTGCCATCTCAACAACAAAAACCTTTGTTGATCAAAGTCCATCATCTGTGGATAAAAGTCAACACACCTTCACCCCCATACCTCCCATTCCTCCACCTCTATCTCCAACAGATGTTGGCACTTCAAAATCGCCAACAGATGTTAGCTCGTGCGACAACTATGCCTACAGTTATCACTAACCAATCCCGAACAATCTGTTAAGCAATAAAACCTTGTGTTTTATTTATTGGATCGTATAATTATCCATGATATTTGCACATTTTCAATCCTTGTTCAATTTCGAACTCTTAAACATTTTCTGGAAAGTTATACGTAAACGTGATCAGTTTAATGAAACGTCGCTCTGGAACAATGACATAAGCTAAAAATACCTTAAATACCCTTAACATAACTTGTAAATAAGTTTTGGAGGGTTCGGTATGTGAAAAATATGCTTATTTGATCACAGGGACTATTTACGACAAACTATGAAAGTCTGCCAATTTTCATAGCAACGTACTCTCCGGAACAAGAATATAAGTTAAACATACCCTAAATACCCTTAATATAACTTAAAAATAAGTTTCGAAGGGTTCGGTATGGCAAAAACATGTTATTTCATGCATAGGGACTAAATGCGTCAAAACTGCAAATGTATGCCAGTTCGCGTATACTCTGCATTCTGACCATATCCGTACATCTAAAAATTTTTGTAATCATTAAAATGTTATATATTAGTGATGGTAATGCAAAAATATCTTTCATTTCGTAATTTGGATCGTTTTCGCGTTCGTTACAACTTTCGTCGTAATTGTAGGACCGGTTTTGACGCCGTTCGATTGCGTAACGAACGTTCGACGTGCGGAATCCGTGAACCTGCGTGACCAAACACACAATAACGTACTAGTAACGTGATTTTATTGCAATATATGACAACTCTGATACAAAAACCACGTTGGAGAGACTTTCTCTCTCTAGACTTTCTCTCTCTAGACTTGAGTCACCAAAATCACAAATGGAGCCAAAGTCTTCCAAAAGTCTTCTACTACTTACAACTAATGACATAACCCTCCTATTTATATGACATTGGAATTAATGAGGATTCTCATTAATTACCAAAACGCCACCTTGCTATTTCTAATTAGTTGTGACATTATGTGCTTGATTTCTTCCGGCTTCTCACTACGACTCGAATTGACGAAGGCGATAGACAATAAATGCATCAACAAACTCCCCCTTGGATATTGCCGCAGTCAATTCGTAGTGAAACTCGTAGCGACTTGTCTTTCTCTCTCTCTTGAATCTTCTTGCTTGAACAGAATCCCGGTGGATCTGTCTTCAGCTTCCGTTGCTCTCTTTTTTCAGACTCTTCAGGCTCCCCCTTTCGTCAAGCTTCCGTGTTTTTGGGATCGACGCCTGGCTTTCCGTAGCGACAAATTCTGAAACCTACACATCTCAAACACACAATTATAACAAACAATATTGTGATTCAACTTAATGAATCAACTAAACATTTGAGAATCATTTTCATTTAAAAATGTTAAAAAATTCGAAACATTCCAAATTCTGATTCAAATTAACGAATCATCTTAAACATTTCAAACCAATTAACCAACCTGTCTGTTCATCATGTTTAGCCTTTGAGATTTTGAATATCAGCTCTCCAACATCAGTTATCGAAAATCTTTTTGGATTTTTCAAAATAAGAAACATAAATGCAATAACAGAAATTAAATGTAGAAATGAAATATGTACAAACATATTTTTGTGAGTTTGTGTAAGAGGATCATATCAGTTTTTGAGACATATCACAAGCACCGTTAAGCTTTTAATCGTTTTAAGTTCAAAACGATTCACGTTGATTGACGATATTGTTGTCCACTTAAGCTCAATCTAAAAACTTTCGAAATGCTTATAGATACGTTAAGGTATATTAATTTTGCACTAAAATTCTTATGGACCCCACGATCTCAGCATATCCCCTCATCATGCAATACACTAACTCGAGTAATGCCTTTAAACTTTCACCAACTGTGATATATGCGAAAATAAAGCAGAATGTTTAAACATTAACAATCAGGTCGATACTTCCGTATACGCAGAGAAAGTCCAATGTTTAAACAAAATAAGAAAATAAAACAAGTTGAAGTTGTTTAGGCTTTAACCACCAGGTCGACACTTCCGTATACGCAGAGGAGGTCCAAAGCTTAAACGAAACACCAAAGAAAATAAAGCAGAACGTTTAGGCAACAACATCCAGGTCGATACTCCCGTATACGCAGAGGATGTCCGATGCTTAAACAAAATAAAGAAATCAAACAAGTTTAAATCTTTGCAAAATGAAATGCACAATCACAGCGATTTTTCAGCAAAGTAGTGAAAGTTCACAAACTTAACCAGTTTTATGTCTTTCGACAATCAGCGATTACTGAGCAGGCACACAGTCAAGAAGGACAAAACTAAGTACTATGCTTTCAACCATGTTTCCCACTAGAACTAGGCTTTTACATTTAAGTTTGTATCGTTATCGCAAATCTACTAGTCTAGCTGAGCCTATCGTCACATCTTTAGTAAGACCGTTTATCACATTTGACAATTCATATCTTTAGCATGCTGTGATAGTCCACTGGTTTACTATCATTTCCTCTTTTTCGCAACGAAACTCGTTTTTTTATTTTTTCGATGTTTTTGACATTTTCAAATTTTCTAATTTTTTTAAAATTTTTCTCCCCCTAAAATCAAAATATGTTACAATTTTGATTTTCTGGGAAAATTTGAAAACAAACTGTACAAACTTGACAACTTGATGAAAATCACATCAATTCTCCATCCACATGGCGTAAACAATCAGAACTCCCCCTCTCAACAAACTATTTTCCCATTGTGATCTCAAAACACTTAAGTTTGTTTTCATCAAAATGGTTTTTCCGGAAAACTTAGTTTGTTTACCAATCATTTGTATATTCTGGGGATCAAATCATGTAGTTAACTCATGTTCAATTTAATGACCTTGATTAACCACTTGTAGGATTGATCTGATTCAAAATCTGAACCACTTGAATCAATCACAAACAAACCTTTTACCTTTTGAATGAATGACGTTAACGAATAAAATTTTAAGAAAGATGCCGATTCATGCTCCACGCTTACCAACCTGGGAGCTCCGGCAAGTCAGTTTTTCTATTTAAACAGATTCACCAAAGCCTAACGGTCCTTAGGAGATTTCGAATTCTTATTCAACAATGGTGGAAAATTTGCATCATCCATTGTTAAATCTGAATTCTCCTTTTTTACCTCAACCAATGGCTCCTCTGGCTTTGACGAACCAGAATCATTGCCTGCAGATGGCTTGTCTGACTTTGATGAGTCAGATTCATCGCCGGGAAGTGAAAACTTCACTTTCTTCTTCTTCTTATCCTCTTTAGTCCTCAGATTTGTATCTGATGAATTCATCTTGCTTGACTTTGCAGCCGAGGAAGTTGATTCATCAGAACTCTTATTCGATCTGTCCGGTGAACCCGAGGACAAAATCTTCTCGAGATACTCTCTCACCTTTTTCCTCTTTTTCCTCGGTCTATCTTTCTGCCCCTGCGAAAGCTTCACTTTCATCTCTTGAACTTTCTGTTCTTGAACTTTTGGTTTTTGAACTTTTGGTTATTGAACTTTCAGTTCTTTGGGTTTGACCTTGACTAGAATTCTTGCCACTTTCTGAGATACAGCCCTCGATCTTTCATTTGATCTCCTTGGGCAATCTATGGTAATATGACCTTTGATCTGACAATCGTAGCATCTTCTGGTCTCATAACTCCAATTCCGGCAGTTAACAGCTATGTGTCCTTGATAACCGCATCGGTAACACACTCTGTTATCGTACCGTATACTACTTTCACACCAAACGCTCAGATCATAGCATTGTCTGGCTTGGTGATATTCCTTCCTCAAGTTTGCTGGATTTGGCTTTTGAGCACTATGGTCCGACCTGCACCACTTATTACCTACAGTTTTTGAGTTTTCATTTTTTACTTTTTGTAATTTTTTATTTTGATTGGATGATCGATCTGATGAACTTTTATTATCTTTTTGTTTCTGTTCCACTTTCTTCTTCAAAGGTCTTTGTTTAGAACATTCACCTTTTTCAGTCGATTGTAGAACAGTTTTCTGAAATTTTTCTTTTAATTTTAAAAACAATTTTTGTTTTTCTAATTTTTCATTTACATCATCAGATTTTTCATCGCAATCTTCAACTTTGACATTGTCAAAGTTTGTGACATCGTCACTTATTGGAATTGAATTGATTGGTTTTGGACAGGGAAACTTCAAACTGTCTGATGCAGTCACAAAACTTATCAGTTTCTTTTCAAGTTCATCAATCTTGATTCTTGAATTCTCAGCTTCTTTTTCAAGCTGAGAAATTCGTTCAAGGTGAGACTTGATAGATTTTTCATTCTCCTTCTTCATGTTTTCAAAAACAGATTTTTCATTTTCCAAAACTTTTATCTGTTCTTGAAATTTTGTCTCATTTGCTTTCAAATTCTTGTTTTCCAGCTTTATCCAGAAATCGTCATTTTTTGATGATTTCTGTTTGTTTTCAAACTCTTTTTCTTTTTCTTTCAAAACTTTGTTTTCTGATGTCAAACTGTTCAAATTACCCAACAGTTTGTCATTTTCAATTTTCAACTTCTCACAATTTTCTTTCAGAATGAGAATCTGCTTATCATCAGCCTGCTTTTCATATTTCAACTTCTTGATCTCCAATGCCAAACTTTCCACGTCTCTCACGAGTTTGTCATTGTCAATCTTAAAGTTGTCACACTTAGAGCACACTGATTCACAACTTGATGATCCAAACTCTGCATATTCCTCAGCATTTGAAGCTTCTTCTTCATTAGCCCTGAATGTACTTGCACAAAATATTTTAACAAAATCAAGAGGATTTTCATTCTCATCTATATAACAACCTTTCTTGATATCGTATTTCATCACATATTTTGCCCTAACACATTCAACAATCCTTGTGATCATCTCCTCAATCACATCTAAACCCAGATTCAACACATGATTTTCCAACACTTTAATCATATCTTTTCTTTTCTTTTTATTTTCAAATTCATGGGTTTTAAGTTTGCTGATGAATTTGTTTAGGTGTAATTTTGAAAAATTTGAATCCCTCCTTAAGTTTTCCAAACATTCACTCCATTCAACAGGTAATGCATCTGCAAACTTTTCTATCTTTTCAGCATCTGACAGAACTATCTCATGATTTTTCAAGTAATTAAGTAAGACGCTATATCGGTTTTCTAGATCTTCCAAAGTTTCATCTTTCAAACATACAAAATATTTAAACCTTTTGACCCATCCATCCTTTTTCACATTTTTATAACTCTCATCTATAAATCCTCGATTCCAATCATTAAATCTCTCAAAATAATAATTTTCTTCTTCATCAAACATTTTGATTTCACTTTCTTTGTTAAGTGACTTGATTCAAAAATTTGTTTTTCGCTCGAAGCTCACACAATTTCAACTTCTTGGAATTTGCACCTTGTAAAAACACCTCGAATCACCCGCAAACCAACAATCAAATGATCAGTTTAAAAATATTAAACTCTCAAACAACTGAATCAGATTGTGATTGGGCCTTTTATAACAATGACTTTCAAGAGGCGGTTGTAACAAAACAACAACAACAACTATTTAAATGACGGTGCTTTGGGCTTCAGTAATTGGACCGTTTTTTTTTTAATGTGGGGCAGTGAAACAAAGGACTTGGATTGGGCCGAAGATTTGTAACAATGGGCGGTGAACCAGTGGGTGTCAGCTTTGGGCTTCAAAATTACATAACAACAGCATATGGGGCGGTGAACAAGAAGGCTGGGATTGGGCCAACTTGATAGTGGGGCGGTGATGTTGTAATCAAACAATGGACCTTTTGTTTATACACTTCAACCGATACCAAACTTAATAACCGATGATTGGGCCTTATTTGTGTAATCACGTGCAAACAATAACAACAACCTTCATCACATGGCTTAAACAAATCACAAATTATAACATGCAGCCGACAAGCACCTTGATTTGTTCAATGGTTAAACCTTTTTCTTTATGTAGCCGACAACCCTTTTTTTTCAAAAAATCACGTGAAGAAGATGACTCATAAGCGAACCAACATGTAACAACTATAAGCGGACCTGATTAATTGTCCTATGAGCGAACCAATTGTGTTGAACTAAAAGCGAACCATAAACTGACTAATAAGCGGACCAAAAATTTTGATCTTTGAGCGAACCTGATCTAATTCCACACGAGCGGACCTGTGTAATACCAAAAAAGCGAACCTACCTGAAATTTTACGCAAAAACGGACCGAAAAACTGCGATTTCTCCTAAACGGCTAGGAGATTTGATCTGAAACTTGGTAGGGTTGCAATTCAATGTTTTTCGCACAATATGTAAAAAATTCAGACAAATCGGACCGTGAACTCACGTTCAATTTGACGAATTTCCGTAAAAACCGTGAGAAATAGGTAGAAGATGAAGAAATAGATGAAATCGGATCTGAAACTGCTGAAATCTGGTACGAATCAATGCGTTTGATCGTGCAATCGAGCTCCTAGCTCTGATACCACATGTAGGACCGGTTTTGACGCCGTTCGATTGCGTAACGAACGTTCGACGTGCGGAATCCGTGAACGTGCATGATCGAACACACAATAACGTACTAGTAACGTGATTTTATTGCAATATATGACAACTCCGATACAAAAACCACGTTGGAGAGACTTTCTCTCTCTAGACTTGAATTACCAAAATCACAAATGGAGCCAAAGTCTTCCAAAAGTCTTCTACTACTTACAACTAATAAAATAACCCTCCTATTTATATGACATTGGAATTAATGAGGATTCTCATTAATTACCAAAACGCCACCTTGCTATTTCTAATTAGTTGTGACATTATGTGCTTGATTTCTTCCGGCTTCTCACTACGACTCGAATTGACGAAGGCGATAGACAATAAATGCATCAACAGTAATTAACCGAAAAACGCAACTGTACAGCCAAACGAACCGAGATCCATGATATTTCCAAACATATTTCAAGTCTCCTATGCTTTAACATCCTTGTAAAGCCTTAAAATTGGGTTAACGGGGGTTAAATGCGTTGAAAAACAAGTTCTAAGGCTGTAGGGACCATTTCTGACAACAGCTGAAACTTGCCGATACCTGGCTGGCGGAGCGAGACTGGGGAGTCTTCCTGGTTCGCGCGGCGTGAGCCACTACAGGTGGCATAATCTTCCAGCCAGCTTCCCATCTATTTCCCTGCTTCTTTCTAACATGGTTTTTGGATCATGTGGGCTAGTTTAAGTGTCCTCCAAGGCTTCAACTCCCGTCCACACACTTGGCATGATCTTGTTCTTCCTTTCTGGCCACACTAAGAATTGGCATGATCTTGTTAATTCGTGAAGACTAAAAATAGCCTATCCATTTCATTCAATCATCTTGCTCAATTCTTTTCTTCTTCCACATCTACTCTATATGGAGGCTACCACATTGTTGGAGGATTCCTAATTGAGTTTTCTTCATCCTAGAACACAAGTGAGTGTTCTTACTATTCTTGTTTAGTTATTTTTAGCTATTTCAATCTAAAAGTTAAACAATGTTTGACTTTCGGTTTAGACCATGAATGTGACAACCTGAGTTTTCAAGGTCTTTCCTCGCAACTGCGTCTCTTAATTCGTTGCGTTCTTTTATGTGCACTTTGTTATTTGATTGTAAATTACTATTTAGGTGTAAATTGATTTCTTTTATGTGCACCTTTTACATGACGAAATCTGTGGGGGATTCGCCACAACATGTCTCGACGAAAACCCTTGGGTTTTCGCCATGGCCATCTCGACGAAATCTAGGATTTCGCCGGCCCGGATTTCACCAAAGCCCATAAAGGGCCCAGTTCATTTAAGTGCGTATATACTACGTGAACTGTTTCATTAGCGAAACAATTGGCCGAATAGAAAACACTAGAGTTCTCCCTCTATGTGACGGCAATCTTGTGTTCCCCGAAATCCTCTTGATCATTCAAGTTACTCTCTCGTTCATCACGGTTAGTGTTAACCTTTATTTGATTGTTTGATTTAAATCGGTTGTATGCATGAATGATGTTCGTGTAGGTTAGGATTTAATATGTGAATCACCATTATGGAGAAACTGTTTATGATTTGTGTGAATGAAAACAATATTGTTAAGCCACTGTTCATGTTCTGTTCAACGCTTGATGATCATATTATTTGGATGTTGAAAGATCTTGTATTACCATCTTGTATATATCGATGATCTGGTTTAGTATGATCCGTGGCTAAGTTTGATGATTAATGATGAAACTGTTAATTGAGTAATTTAAATGATTGTATGAGTTGATATGATTGGGTGATTGATTGATGAGGTCGACTAACTGTTAAGCGATAGTTAGGGTTTCTGGAATTCGTAACTGTTGATGATTCATGTTTCACCCCGACGAAATCCCTGTCCCGACGAAGACCCGATGAAAATTCAATCACAACGAAATCCCTTAGATAAATGTAGCAACTATTGTTTGAAACACATGTGTGTTTACTCTCTACTATCATCGCACTTTCGCGACACCTCTCTCACCCATGTTTCCTTTGATATGATGATCATGAGTGGACGTATCAACCTAACTCAAGCCCAGCTGACGACTTTAATCAATGAACAAGTTGCTGCAGCACTCGCAGCCGCTCAGGCAGGAGGTATAACCTGCCATTGCAACTTACTGTAGGATCTTTAGATCCTACTCTCGTGAACCAACACTTGTGCTTAACTTTGTCTCTTCTTATTCGCACGACAGGTCAACATGCTCAGCCTCCTGTGTGTACTTCCAAAACTTTTATGGACTGCTGATCTACTACTTTCAACGGCACTGAGGGAACTGTAGGTCTCCTCCACTGGTTCGAGAAGCTCGAATCTGTTTCCGAGATGTGTGAATGCCCTGAGGCTCGTAGGGTGAAGTATGCTACTGGTACTCTCGAAGGTGTAGCACTCACGTGGTGGAACGCTCAGGTCCAAATGCTGGGGTTGGTTGCTGCTAATGCCGCCCCATGGAACGACTTCAAAGATTTGATCAAGGAAGAGTACTGCAATCGTGATGACATCCACAAGCTGGAAGTAGAGTTCCACAACTTAAAGATGACGGGGTCGGAAATTGAAGCGTATAAGAAAAGATCAAACGAACTGGCTATCTTATGTCCTACTATGGTAGATCCTCCTATCAAGCGTATCGAGTTGTACCTCAAAGGTTTAGTGCCAGAGATCTAGAGTCATGTGACTGCAGCGAACCTCGCCACTATCCAGCAAGTTATTCGTTTGGCTTATCGTCTCACTAATCAGGAAGTCGAGCAGAACAGGCTGCCCAAGCGTATTTGTACTACTACTACTACTGCTACTGCTAATGATACTACTACTGCTACTGCTACTGCTACTGCTACTGCTACTGCTACTGCTACTGCTACTGCTACTACTGATGCCCCCAGCGACAACAAGCGCAAATGGGATCAGTCTCAGTCTCAGCAACGAAAGACAGATGACTACAAGAGCCCTGGTCAGCAATCTTCTGGTAGTCAAGGGCAGGGTGGATACAGAGGAAATCACCCCAAGTGTAACCGATGCAACATGCATTATAGTGGGCCGTGCAATAAGGGTCGTTGTCAGAGGTGTAAAAAGCTTTGTCATGAAGCTATGGATTGCAGGGGCGCACGACCGACAAATCAGAATCATCTACAACAGCCACCAGCTCCACAGAATCAGCAGCAGCACCAGCAGGGCATCATGGGATGCTATCAGTGTGGTGCCGAAGGTCACTTCAAGAGAAACTTACCCCAGTTGAACAAGAATCAGAACAACAATAATAATCTGGGGAACGAGAACAATAACAGGGGTAACAATGATGGCAATAGTGCCAGGGGACGTGTTTTCGTGCTGGGTCAGGGTGACGCGAGGAACGATCCCAATGTTGTGATGGGTAAGCTTCTTCTGGATGACTTCTTTGCTACTGTTTTATTCGATTCGGGTGCCGATACTAGTTAGGTGTCCTTAAAAGTTAGTCAAACGCTTAAGCGCACTCCAACACTTTTGAACACCAAACACATGGTAGAGCTAGCAAACGGTAAAATTCTCGAGGCCACACACATAGTTAAGGGTTGTAATCTCATCTTAGCTGGTCAGACCTTCTCTATTGATCTTATTCCTGTCATTCTTGGTTGTTTCGACGTCGTTATTGGGATGGATTGGCTATCTCAACATCAAGCGGAGATTATTTGCAAGGAGAAAATCATCCGTATTCCTCGCTCTGGTGAAGAACCTCTCACGATTCATGGCGACAAAAGTGGTGCTGTTGTGGGCATCATCTCTTTCCTTAAGGCCTAGAAGTGTTTGCGAAAGGGCTACACTTCTATTCTAGCCCTCGTTTCTGATAATCCTCGAAAGAAAAGAAGATAGAAGACATCCCTATTGTGCGCGACTTTCCTGAGGTATTTCCTGAGGAATTACCTGGTCTTCCACCTCATCGACAAGCCGAGTTTCAAATCGAGCTAGCTCCTGGAGCAGCACCAATAGCTCGTGCACCTTATCATCTAGCTCCATCTGAACTAGAAGAACTATCCGCACAGTTACAAGAACTCTTGGAAAAGGGCTTCATACGTCCTAGCTCTTCATCCTTATGAGGATCGAGGAAACGGTTAGAAAAAAAGGAAGACGACGTCTACTACATAACAGGGCGCATCTGCGTTCCACTTTATGGAAACTTACGGGAGCTGGTGATGGATGAAGCACATAAGTCTCGTTACTCAGTACATCCTGGTTCGGATAAGATGTACCACGACCTAAAGGCTACATACTGGTGGCCTAGCCTGAAAGCCAACATAGCAACCTATGTAAATAAATGTTTGACTTGTGCGAGAGTCAAGATCGAATATCAGAAACCATAAGGCCTACTCCAACAACCAGAGATCCCGACATGGAAATGGGAGCAAATTTCCATGGATTTCGTTACTGGCCTGCCCGGATCTCAACGCCGAAATGACACTATTTGGGTGATAGTGGATCGATTGACTAAGTCTGCACACTATTTGGCTATCAAAGAAACAGACAAGTTTTCTACTTTAGCAGACGTATACCTAAAGGGAGTGGTTTCAAGGCACGGGGTGCCAATGTCCATTATTTCCGATCGTGATGCACGTTTTACGTCTGAGTTGTGGCAAGCTATGCACAAGTCATTTGGCTCTTGATTAGACATGAGAACAGCAATCACCCACAAACGGATGGGCAGTCTGAATGCACCATCCAAACCCTTGAAGACATGCTTAGGGCATGTGTGATTGATTTTGGTAACGGCTGGGAACGACATCTACCTTTAGTGGAATTTTCATATAATAACAGCTACCACACCAGTATCCAGGCCGCTCCGTTTAAGGCATTGTACAGACGTAAATGCCGATCACCTCTTTGCTGGGCAGAAGTTGGTGACAGCCAAATCACTGGCCCAGAACTTGTGGTAGACACAACTGAGAAGATTGCTCAGATACGACAACGAATGGCGGCAGCTCGTGACCGTCAGAAAAGCTACGCTGATAAGCGCAGGAAACCACTCGAGTTCCAAGTTGGGGATCGAGTGCTAATCAAAGTCTCACCTTGGAAATGTGTAGTTCGTTTTGGCAAACGAGGCAAACTCAATCCGCATTATGTCGGACCGTTCGGAATCATTGAGAAAATTGGTAAAGTCGCTTACAAGTTGAATCTACCTGAAGAACTCAGTGGAGTTCACAACGTATTCCACGTGTCAAATCTGCAGAAGTGTCTGTCAGATGAGACCCTCATAGTTCCTTTGGAGGAGCTCACAATCGACGATCAGTTGCGATTCGTCGAGGAACCAGTAGAAATCACAGACCGAGACGTTAAGGTTCTCAAGCGCACCAGAATACCTCTTGTTAGAGTTCATTGGAACTCCCGTCGTGGCCCAGAGTTCACCTAGGAACGAGAAGACCAAATGAAACTCAAGTATCCCCAGTTGTTCGAGAACAGTGCAACCACTACTGAGGCTGAAGCTACTACAGAATTTCGTGACGAAATTCCAAACCAACGGGGGGATGATGTGACACCCCAGGAAAACCAGGAAACAACACAACACAACTAGCTTCCTCAGTAACCACATTCTAAATTTCGGGACGAAATTTCTTTCAAGTTGGGGATGATGTGACAACCCGAGTTTTCAAGGTCTTTCCTCGCAACTGCGTCTTCTTAATTTGTTGGGTTCTTTTATGTGCGCTTTGTTATTTGATTGTAAATTACTGTTTAAGTGTTAATTGATTTCTTTTATGTGCACCTTTTACATGACGAAATCGGTGGGGGATTTCGCCACAACATGCCTCGACGAAAACCCTTGGGGGTTTTCGCCATGGCCATCTCGACGAAATCTAGGATTTCGCCGGCCCGGATTTCGCCGAAGCCCATTAAGCGCCCAGTTCACTTAAGTGTGTATATACTACGTGAACTGTTTCATTATCGAAACAAATGGCCGAATAGAAAACCCTAGATTTCTCCCTCTGTGCGACGGCAATCTTGTGTTCCCCGAAATCCTCTAGATCGATCAAGTTACAGTCTCGTTCATCGCGGTTTGTGTTAACCTTTATTTGATTGTTTGATTTAGATCGGTTGTATGCATGAATGATGTTCGTGTAGGTTAGGATTTAATTTGTGAATCACCATTATGGAGAAACTGTTGATGATTTGTGTGAATGAAAACAATATTGTTAAGCCACTATTCATGTTCTATTTAATGCTTGATGATCATATTATTTGGATGTTGAAAGATCTTGTATTACCGTCTTGTATATGTCGATGATCTGGTTTAGTATGATCCGTGGCTAAGTTTGATGATTAATGATGAAACTGTTAATTGAGTAATTTAAATGATTGTATGAGTTGAAATGATTGGGTGATTGATTGATGAGGTCGACTAACTGTTAAGCAATAGTTAGGGTTTCTGGAATTCGTAACTGTTGATGATGATCATGTTTCACCCCGACGAAATCCCTGTCCCGACGAAGACCCGACGAAAATTCAATCACGACGAAATCCCTTTGAGATTTCGTCGCTCAAGGGATTTCGCCGCCTGGGGGTTTTCGCCGAAGGGATTTCGCTGAGTGTCTTGTCAAGTTGGGAAAACGACACAGTAACTCAGTTAAGTCTGTTAGGTCTGTTAATGGATAGCTATGTTAGAATAAACTGAGAAATCAACTATGTGAAGCATGAATTGTAGGAACTTGATTAACTGTTTATGTGTTACATGATGTTAACCGCCAAGCACACTTTGTGGTATTAGACTTCATGTGAAACCTTACAAACATAAACTGATTGTGTATACGTGCATACTATAGGCTTTGACGGAATATTTGTGAGCACGTAATTTAGCAAACCGAGGTGAGTTCACACACTTTCTAAGGCATGGGATTCCCGGTGGTTTGGAATGGGTTAAGGAGTTAAAACGGAACCTACATATCCTCCTTGGGTAGGATATGTACCTCCATTCTCCAAGGGTAGGATGCCAATGTTAATCATTGTTAGTGCATCCGTCTGTCGACTTCATCTTGTATCGAGTCTTGTATAGAAATAGATAGATTAAGGCTCGGAAATCAAGAAAGTGGAATTTAGTGGTGATTCCGCTTGAAATGACATTAGGTCATTTCAAGCGAAATCTAATTGATTCTGATTCCGCTCGAAGTGGTACTTCTGATTCCGCTTGAGTTTACTGTATTGATTCCGCTTGAAATGAACATAGTCATGTTTAAGCAGAATCTCATCAACTATAAGTAGGTATCTTCAAGCGAAATCAGATATAGTTTTCCGGTTTGAGAAACGAAGTGCTGCCGAAGTGTCGTCATCCTGTAAAAAGTCATTATATGAATCAAATCGACAGTTTAAAGTGATATGTGTGCTGAATTGACCTTAGTTTGTCTGTTTCCGCCATTCAAACTAAGAAAAACTCTTCTGATCGACTCGTTCGGGTCTGAAAACGATCCTACAAGTGGTATCAGAGCTCAGGAGGAAGAGTTCATACCAATTCAGCTGCATTTTCTGGTTTCTACACCTTCTTTCTCAAATTGTAAAATTTTTCATGGTTAAAATCGGTTCAAATTCTCACATATCACGCGTAATCATGTTTTAACAAACCCTCGAAAGTTTCAGAATTAAAATTGATCTAAAACTTAATATTTTCGTTATTCCGCTTGAAATTTTGTTCGAAATGATGATGTCATTGTTATTTCGCTTGGAATTTGTCCTAGTTCCGCTTGAAAACGACATTCCGCTTGAGTGATTCTGCTTGAATCACTGTTTCCGCTTCAAAGCTGATTCCGCTTGGACAGTCCTTGTGATTCCGCTTCAAAAGAGATTTCGCTTGAACTTGTGTTGTTGTTGATTTCGCTTGAAAATAGTATTTCACTTGAAATAGGCATATTGTGAATTTGTGAAAACCGAAACATGGAGAACGAGTTTTATAATGCCTTTGCTAGTCCAATGAATATTACTCAAAGTACATTTCTTGAAAATGAGACGGGGACATCACAAAAACCGCCTAAGCTTTTGGATATTGATGATTATAATGGTTGGTCCAAACGTTTTTGTAACTGGGTTGAAGCTTATCATTTGGATGCTTGGGAACATACTGAAGTTCAATATGAAAGACCAACAAAAAACAATAATCAGATAATGCCAATTAGAGAAATGAGTGCTGATGAGAAAAAGAAGTATAGAGATGAGAAATTGATGGTTAGTCGGTTACAGCAAGCGATTAAAGAGGACATATTGGTTCTTCTTCAACATGAAGGAAGTGCATATTCGATTCGGAATGAATTAGAAGCAAAATTTCTGGGAAGTGATGATATGCTCAAGAACAAAATGTCACTTATGAAGAAAGAATTTGATCTTTTCCGTGGTTTGAAATCAGAAAATACCAAGCAGATTATTGAAAGATATTGTAACTTGTTGAAAAATATGACAAAATTAGGCATCAAAAAGGATACAGATGAATTGATTGAGAAACTAGCTGATGCGTTACCTCATGATATTTGGGAAATGTATCTGATGATGTTGAGAAATAATAGAAAGGAATATAAAAAGTTAACACTGGGTGAGTTTATTAAACATCTTGAAGCTCAAGAGATGGAGTAAAGAAAGGTTGCTAGGATGAAGAACTATGATGGAGAACAAGACATCAGATTGTATTTCAAAAGTGTTGTTAGTGATAAGATCAATTTTTCTCCAAAGGTTGAAACTGCTTTTAATGCAAAAGGTTCTTCTGAAAATTCATCTCAGGGATCAAGCAGCAAAACAGGATTTTCTTCATTTCCAACATTTGATCCACATATTTCTACAACAATGAGTGGCAAAGTTCTTCAATGCAACATTGCTTTAAATCTTGAAAATGATCAGAATTATACTGAGGAAGTTGCTAAAAGTCACATGTCCTTGTTGGTGACTGTGCTTGAATCCTATGGAGGTTTAGTTGAAGTGTGTTGAGGAGAGATGAGAAATTCAAACAGATCACAGGAAGAGATGATCTCCGTGAGGCTAGTGTTTCTACTTTAGGTTTTGACAAATCTAAAGTCACTTCTTTTCGTTGCAGGGAAAAAGGACACTTCAAGAGGGAGTGCACTAATCGCGAAGTAAGTGGAGCTCAAAATCCATTCAACAACAATGATTACTACCGAAAGACCATCTACCATCAAGCTGCTCATCAACCAACTCAACAACAGGCACAAACTGCACATGGTAGAAAAGAAATTGAAGATTCAAAGAGAGCATGTCTGGTAAATCAGGGCAAGGAAAGTGGATTCAGTTGGGATAAATACATTCCAAAGGATAGTAAAGTATGTTTGGCAGATCAAGAAGATGAAAAATTGCCAGAAGGTTTCAGTTGGGACAATTATTGCCCAGACAAAGAATTCATGGCCATAGAGATTTCAAATGCTAAAGCTTTTGTTGCTAATGCTTCTGATGAATATTGGGCAGAAAAATACGGAAAAATTGCAAAAGCTGAAGAATAGAAATGGAAGAAATATGAAGAAGAAGAACAGGAACAAGCTGAAGCTGAGAAAAAGAAAAAGGCTAAAGAAGAAGTTCAAGTAAGAATAGTCAAAGAAGTTCCAGAATTTGAAATCAAAACAGATGTTGATGCAGTCAAAGTTCCTGAGAAGTGTATGATTTGTAATTCTCTGATTAAGTAAAACAATGAATTGCTCCACAACATAAAAAGGTTGAAAGAATCATATGATACCTTGAACAGAGAAATGAATAAGTACAACGATTCAAGTAGTGAACAAGTTGTAGCAATGAATACACTCAAAGGAGCGTACATGAGACAGCTTGACAATGTCAACTACTACACAGAGAAGTATGCTGAGCTTGAATTGAAGTTGGCAACACAATGAATTGAAACTGAAAGGGTTAACAATTTATTGAAAAGTTACTCTTGTTCTACTTTTGTTGTTGATAGGATTTACCCAATTGTGGAATGATTGAAGATGTTTGAGGAAGAGAAGACTTTGGAAGAAAAGAAGTCCGAGACAAAAGAAGATGGTGAAGTAAAAATTTCTAGTAACAAACCAAGTGTTGTCTACAATAGATGTCCACCCCCGGTTGAAAATGGATATTCTCCTCGAAATCCAAATTCTGAATGAGTCAAAAAGGCAACAAACTTACAGTGGGAGTCTGGGTCGTCAGATAATTTGCCAGAAAATATTGATGTTACGTTCACATCGTCTGACACTGATCATGAGTCCAAGTTGATAAAAAGTGTGGTCGACCAGGTGTTGGATAAAGATGACATAGAGGAGTCAAAAACGGAGTCCAAATCCGAGTCAAAGTCTGAGTCCGACACATCAAAATCAACAATCAAAAAGGACAAACGCGTTTATGATAAGGAGTTTTTGTTATCAAAATCTAATTTGAATGACGAACCGGTCAAAGTAGTATATACTTTGAAAGATTCTGACAAATTATATTCTGATGAGATTTTTCCAATAAGAAGTGTTAGAATTGAAATGATTCAAAAGGTTTTCAAAATCACGGAAATTAATATTTCTGAAATAAAGGATTTAAATCTTTCTGAAAAACCTAAACAATACACTTCAAGAGATCAACAAAGAATAAACAAGAAAATGGGTAACAATTATGGTTATAGTATTCAAAAGAAACCAAACCATAATGGTAATTTCAAAAGGAAAGGTCTTGGATTTAATCAACCGAAAAATTATAAAAATGAAAAAGTTTATAAACCAAAAACTGTGATTGTTTCAGGAAAATCATCAGAGTCTGAAAAAGAGCAAGCATTCAGAAAGCAGACAAACAAAGAATTCCTTGCAAAGATGCAAGAGAACATGAAGAAAGTTGTTGCTCAGAAGAAGACAGAGATGAGAACATGTTTTCAATGTAAAACAGTTGGTCATATTGGCAGAAATTGTCCAAAGGCAATAAAGATAAAACAGAGAGTATCTGGTAAACTAAAAGAAAAAAATGTTGAAAAAACTGAACTTACAACCAGAAAATTTACAGGTTTTGAAAATTCAAAATTTGAGGTTGGTGAATGTTCAAGGAATGTTTTAAAAGGAAAAGAAAATCTGAAAAATCAGAAATGGGTGGTTAAGGGTTCAGGAAGTAGTTCTAACGATGAATCTGATTTATCAAAATCAGAGGAGCTATCTACTGGCGATGAATCTGTCTCCACAAAGACAGAGGAGCCACATGTTGTTGTTAAAGATGAGAAGAAAGTTCCGCCAGTGGATGATGTAAATTTTCCACCACTGAAGGCTGAGAATTTAAGATCTAAAATCGGCAAAGTTGAAATTTCAAATCAATTTTATTCTGTAAAGAATAAATTTGATGTTGAAAAAACTTTCAATGGAAATGTGAAACACATTTTTGGAAAGATGGTCGATGGTAAGGCCAAAGGAGTGAAAGAATTCTATGCTTCCAAAAAGAATGTTCACAATTCTGTTGAAAGTGAAGATGAGAAAGAAATAGTTACACCCAAGGATGGTCAGGCCTGGGTGTCAATATTTTTCAAAGAATAAAAACCTGACTTGCCGGAGCTCCCAAGTTGGTAATCGTGGAGCATGAATCAGCATCTTTCTTGAAAATGTTTTTGAAAAGTTAACATTGAAAAGTGTGAATTGCCGTAACTCCCAGGTTGGTAAGTGTGGAGTAGGAATCGGCATCTCGAGAATTCAACCAACAAGTGGTAATTGGTTGAAAAGTATTTTTACAAGTGATTGGTTTTTGATCTTTCTAGTGGTTAATCAAGGTCATTAAGTTGAACTTGATTTAACTATCATTATAAAGAGGAAAGAAACAATGTGATGATCTTACCCCATTTTCTACAAGTGGTAAAATCAACAAAACTTATTTTCCGGAAAAACCATTTTGATTAAAACAAACTTAAGTGTTTTGAAATCATGATGGAAAATAGTTTCTTGTAAGGGGGAGTTCTGATTGTTTATGCAAAGTGGATGGAGATTTGAGGTGATTCGATATCAGTTGTCATGTTACTTGTACAATTTATTTTCAAATTTCTTTTAAATGTGTTTGAGTTTAGGGGGAGTACAAATTTAAAAATTTTCAGAAAATCCAAATACATTAGAAAATTTGAAAAATCCAAAAACATGATAAAATGAAAAATGAGTTTTTGTTGCATAAAAGAGGAAATGATAGTACATCAATGGACTATCACAACATGCTAAAGAAATGTAAAGTCAAAAATGTGATAAACAATCTCACTGTGGATGTGCCAGTAGGTTATTGTACATTTAGTAGATTGTGACGAGATATAAATATAAAATTCAAACTTGCTTATCTCGTGGGGAACATTATTTGGATATATAGGTAACCACTGAAATCTTGTTTGAAGGGTCCCTCTTTCTGAGATACTAGGTCTTTATGCTTAGTGATATTTGGGTATTATCTCGGAACTTCTGCTGAATGGAAATTCTGACCTAGTCCCCGTATAATACTTTCTACTTGCTTGAAATATAAGCACCGCCCTCAGCATAAAAATGAAAAAAAATTGAAAAATGTAAATCATATGCTGTTGTAAAAAAGATCCTCTAAAAGGGACACACCTAAAGTCGAGCCGTCATCTCTCTGCTGAACGGAAGTTCTGACCTGAGCTCTCACGGTTTTGCATCTAACCCCTTACAGATATCATCTAGGTATACTCACCTGTAAGACTGAATATTGGGATCTGGATACGGGAGTATATTCAAGTGGTGGGACACGCAAATAAGTTTAAGTTCTTAAGACATTAATCTCGTATCTCGGAACAGTTGAACTTATTGTGAAAATTTAAGAGGACCAGTATACTGACAATTTAGGTGAATTGTTTAGAACTTAAAATGAAATCAAGCTTAACGGTGTTAGTGATTTGTCTCAAAAACTGATATGATCCTCTTGCACATACTCACAAAAATATTGTCTGTAAATATTTCTTTAGTGCATTTTTTAAATTCAAAAATCCAAAAAGATTTTCAGTGTGTTTTAGCATATATTTTGAAAAATTCAAAAAGATTTTCGACAACTGATGTTGAAAAGTTGACGTTCAAAATTCCAAGTGCTAAACTTGATGAACAGGTTTGGATAAAGAATTTGTGAAAAATGATTGTATTTTTCCTTCAAGTGGTTTTTTCAGAGAATAAATCATCTTATGTGTGTGGTAGAGAATTTGCAGGTATGAAGATTGATTTAAGCCAGGTTCCGATATCTGAGTAGATGGTGATTTCCAGACTACGATCCCAGCACATTGAGAGGGGGAGTCTGAAGGCATCAAGAGAGAATTTTGAAGATGTAGTACGCCAGGATGAGTCTCTGGAAGATAGAAGAGAAAGAGATAGATAGAGCATGTTTACAATGAAAGATTTTTGGAGAGAGTGAGCAGACTGATAAAGACTGAAGGTTTGACAACCGAAGACTCGACACTGAAGACTCCATCAACATCCGAGGGGGAGTTTGTTGGTGCATCCGTCTGTCGACTTCATCTTGTATCGAGTCTTGTATAGAAATAGATAGATTAGGGCTCGGAAATCAAGAAAGTAGAATTTAGTGGTGATTCCGCTTGAAGTGGTCCTGCTGATTCCGCTTGAGTTTATTGTATTGATTTCGCTTGAAATGAACATAGTCATGTTCAAGCGGAATCTCATCAACTATAAATAGGTATCTTCAAGCGAAATCAGATATAGTTTTCCGGTTTGAGCAACGAAGTGCTGCCGAAGTGTCGTCATCTGGTAAAAACTCATTATATCAATCAAATCGACAGTTTAAAGTGATTTGTGTGCTGAATTGACCTCAGTTTGTCTGTTTCTGCCATTCAAACTGAGAAAAACTCTTCTGATCGACTCGTTCGGGTCTGAAAACGATCCTACAATCATGTGTATTCTCCTTGGGTAGAATACGTACGTTCGTCCTCCTTGGGTAGGACAACAACCTTAAACTTACTAGACAAAACTCTATCATTAAGTCCCTCATTTTTATATCGACTTAATCGCCGGGCCAATGGCGAGCGGGTCATTAGTTAATAGCGCTATTAGGGTTGACAAGCCTCACACCGTTTCGGTAGGACGGGCGTGTACTAATGGATCTGGGCACTCAGTCAATGATGATAGGCCTTGACTTAGGGCACAACTTACTTCCGTCAGTTGTCCATATGGTAATGGTCTAGTGGTTCACATGGGGAAGCCCCCACTGATTATGGATATGGTTTGGGAAACAAAGATACTGGTTAACTCGTGGTTTACAATACGACTAATGGTTTTAAAAACAAACTTCTAAAACTAAACAACCAACTGCGAACTCGCTCAACTTTGTTGTTGACTCGTTGTTACATGCCTTGCAGGTCGATAGGTGCTTATGGAGCTTGCACATGGAGGAGTGGTCGTTGTGGGACATGGACTATTGAGTTCCATGTTAAACAATTAATGCTTCCGCTGTTAACTTAAAGTGGTTACTTTCTTTTGGACACCAATTATATTGTGTTTGGTTTTTTTTTACTTAGTTACGTTGTTCAATTGGCTTGATCCTGGTCAGTCACGCCTCCATGCGGTGATGCTCCGCTTGTGGATTTTGGGGGTGTGACAGATTGGTATCAGAGCCATTGGTTATAGTGAACTCGGTTTTAAAAAGAGAAAAGCTTTTTGACAAAACCAGACTTTAACCTGTACAGTGCTCAACGATCCACAACGATGCTTCGCTCCACGTGCAAGATCTCAACATTCTAGGTGATATGGTTTATGTTTATATTACCTACATGTTAGTTACATAGTACATTGTTCATGGTATGCTTAGATAAATGTGGCAACTATTGTTTGAAACACATGTGTGCTTACTCTCTTTAGTCATCGCACTTTCGCGACACCTCTCTCACCCATGTTTCCTTTGATATGAAGATCATGAGTGGATGTGTCAACCTAACTCAAGCCCAGCTGACGACTTTAATCAATGAACAAGTTGCTGCAGCACTCGCAGCCGCTCAGGCAGGAGGTATAACCTGCCATTGCAACTTACTCTAGGATCTTTAGATCCTACTCTCGTGAACCAACACTTGTGCTTAACTTTGTCTCTTCTTACTCGCACGACAGGTCAACATGCTCAACCTCCTGTGTATACTTCCAAAACTTTTATGGACTGCTGATCTACTACTTTCAACGGCACTGAGGGAGCTATAGGTCTCCTCCACTGGTTCGAGAAGCTCGAATTTATTTTCGAGATGTGTGAATGCCCTGAGGCTCGTAGGGTGAAGTATGCTACTGGTACTCTCGAAGGTGTAGCACTCACGTGGTGGAACGCTCAGGTGCAAATGCTGGGGTTGGTTGCTGCTAATGCCACCCCATGGAACGACTTCAAATATTTGATCAAGGAAGAGTACTGCAATCGTGATGACATCCACAAGCTGGAAGTGGAGTTCTACAACTTAAAGATGACGGGGTTGGAAATTGAAGCGTATACGAAAAGATCAAACGAACTGGCTATCTTGTGTCCTACTATGGTAGATCCTCCTATCAAGCGTATCGAGCTGTACCTCAAAGGTTTAGTGCCAGAGATCTAGAGTCATGTGACTGCAGCGAACCTCGCCACAATCCAGCAAGTTATTCGTTTGGCTTATCATCTCACTGATCAGTCAGTCGAGCAGAATAGGCTGCCGAAGCGTATTGGTACTACTACTACTACTACTACTACTACTACTACTACTACTACTACTACTACTACTACTACTACTACTACGACTACTACTACTACTACTACTACTACTACCACTACTACTACTACTACTACTTCTGATGCCCCCAGCAACAACAAGCGCAAAAGGGATGGAGTCTCAAGCAAGGGTTCAACATCAGCTCAGTCTCAGTCTCAACATCGAAAGACAGATGACTACAAGAGCCCTGGTCAGCAATCTTCTAGTAGTCAAGGGCAGGGTGGATACAGAGGAAATCACCCCAAGTGCAACCATGCAACATGCATTATAGTGGGCCGTGCAATAAGGGTCGTTGTCAGAGGTGTAACAAGCTTGGTCATGAAGCTAAGGATTGCAGGGGCGCATGTCTGACAAATCAGAACTGTCAACAACAGCCACCAGCTCCACAGAATCAGCAGCAGCAGCAACATCGGGGCATCAGGGGATGCTATCAGTGTGGTGCTGAAGGTCACTTCAAGAGAAACTGCCCCCAATTGAACAAGAATCAGAACAACAATAATAATCAGGGGAACGAGAATAATAACGGGGGTAACAATGATGGCAATAGTGCCAGGGGAAGTGTTTTCCTGCTGGGTCAGGGTGACGCAAGGAACGATCCCAACGTTGTGATGGGTAAGTTTCTTCGGGATGACTTCTTCGCTACTGTTTTATTCGATTCGGGTGCCGATACTAGGTAGGTGTCCTTAAAAGTTAGTCAAATGCTTAAGCGCACTCCAACACTTTTGAACACGAAACACATGGTAGAGCTAGCAAACAGTAAAAGTCTCGAGGCCACACACATACTTAAGGGTTGTAATCTCGTCTTAGCTGGTCAGACCTTCTCTATCGATCTTATTCCTAACATTCTTGGTAGTTTCGATGTCGTTATTGTGATGAATTGGCTATCTCAACATCAAGCGTAGATTATTTGCAAGGAGAAAATCGTCCGTATTCCTCATTCTGGTGAAGAACCTCTCATGATTCATGGCGACAAGAGTGGTGCTGTTGTGGGCATCATATCTTTCCTTAAGGCCCAGAAGTGTTTGCGAAAGTGCCACACTGCTATTCTAGCCCTTGTTTCTGATAATCCTCGAAAGAAAGGAAGATAGAAGACATTCCTATTGTGCGTGACTTTCCTGAGGTATTTCCTGAGGAATTACCTGGTCTTCCGCCTCATCGACAAGTCGAGTTTCAAATCGAGCTAGCTCCTGGAGCCGCACCAATAGCTCGTGCACCTTATCCTCTAGCTCCATCTGAACTAGAGGAACTATCCGCATAGTTACAAGAACTCTTGGAAAAGGGCTTCATACGTCCTAGCTCTTCGCCCTAGGGAGCTCCAGTGTTATTTGTGAAGAAGAAAGACGGTACCTTCAGAATGTGTATTGACTACCACGAACTCAACATGGTGATCGTGAAGAATCGTTATCCTCTCCCACGCATTGATTACTTATTCGACCAGTTGCAAGGTTCGAGTTTCTACTCCAAGATTGACCTGAGGTCAGACTACCATCAACTGAGAGTCCGAGACAAGGATATCTCTAAAACAGCATTCAGGACTCGTTATGGGCATTACGAGTTTCTGGTTATGCCTTTCGGATTGACGAATGCACCTGCGGTCTTCATGGATCTCATGAACCGAGTGTGCAAACCTTACCTGGATAAGTTTGTCATTGTTTTTATCGACGACATCCTGATCTATTCGAAGAGTCAGGAGGAACACGAGAAACACCTGAGGCTTATTTTGGAACTTCTTCGAACAGAGCAGTTGTCTACCAAATTCTCGAAATATGACTTTTGGCTTTGCGAAGTCTACTTTCTAGGCCACGTGGTAAACAAGGATGGGATTCATGTTGATCCATCCAAGGTCGACTCGATCAAGAACTGGCCTGCACCCCATACACCAACAGAAATCTGCCAATTCTTGGGTTTGGCGGGCTACTGCAGAAGATTCATCAAGGATTTCTCCAAGATTGCGCAATTCTTGGTTGCGTGTTGATGCAATGTGACAATGTCATTGCCTACGCATCGCGCCAACTTAAAGTTCACGAAAGGAACTACACTATGCGTGACTTGGAGTTGGGAGTAGTGGTTTTCGCACTCAAGATATGGAGACATTACCTCTACGGTACGAGGTGCACCATTTACACCGATCATAGGAGTCTCGCGCATATTTTCAAGCAAAAGGAGTTAAACATGCGACAACGTCCATGGGTCAAGCTCTTGAATGATTACGAATGCGCGATCAAGTACCATCCGGGCAAAGCCAATGTTGTGGCCGACGCCCTCAGTCGAAAGGATAAAACACCTAAGCGGGTGCGTGCGTTACAACTTACCATCCAATCTAGTCTTCCTACTCAGATACGAGATGCTCAGGTTGAAGCATTGAAAGAAGAGAACATCAGGGCGGAGTCCTCACGAGGATCGAGGAAACGGTTAGAAAAAAAGGAAGACGACGCCTACTACATAACAGGGCGCATCTGGGTTCCACTTTATGGAAACTTACGCGAGCTAGTGATGGATGAAGCACATAAGTCTCGTTACTCAGTACATCCTGGTTCGGATAAGATGTACCACGACCTAAAGACTACATACTAGTGGCCTAGCATGAAAGCCAACATAACAACCTATGTTAGTAAATGTTTGACTTGTGCGAGAGTTCACAACGTATTCCACGTGTCAAATCTGAAGAACTCAGTGGAGTTCACAACGTATTCCACGTGTCAAATCTGAAGAAGTGTCTGTCAGATGAGACCCTCATATTTCCTTTGAAGGAGCTCACAATTGACGATCAGTTGCGATTCGTCGAGGAACCAGTAGAAATCACAGACCGAGACGTTAAGGTTCTCAAGCGCACCAGAATACCTCTTGTTAGAGTTCGTTGGAACTCCCCTCGTGGCCCAGAGTTCACCTGGGAACGAGAAGACCAAATGAAACACAAATATCCCCAGTTGTTCGAGAACAGTGCAACCACTACTGAGGCTGAAGCTACTACAGAATTTCGGGACGAAATTACAAACCAACCTGGGGATGATGTGACACCCCAGGAAAACCAGGAAACAACGCAACACAACTAGCTTCCTAAGTAACCATGTGCTAAATTTCGGGACGAAATTTCTTTCAAGTTGGGGATGATGTGACAACCCGAGTTTTCAAGGTCTTTCCTCGCAACTGCGTCTTGTTAATTCATTGCGTTCTTTTATGTGCACTTTGTTATTTGATTGTAAATTATTGTTTAAGTGTTAATTGATTTCTTTCATGTGCACCTTTTACATGATGAAATATGTGGGGGATTTCGCCACAACATGTCTCGATGAAAACCCTTGGGGGTTTTCGCCATGGCCATCTCGACGAAATCTAGGATTTCGCCGGCCCGGATTTCGCCGAAGCCCATTAAGCGCCCAGTTCATTTAAGTGTGTATATACTATGTGAACTGTTTCATTATCGAAACAACTGGCCGAATAGAAAACCCTAGAGTTCTCCCTCTGTGCGACGGCAATCTTGTGTTCCCCGAAATCCTCTAGATCGATCAAGTTACTGTCTCGTTCATCCTGGTTAGTGTTAACCTTTATTTGATTGTTTGATTTAAATCGCTTGTATGCATGAATGATGTTCGTGTAGGTTAAGATTTAATATGTGAATCACCATTATGGAGAAACTGTTGATGATTTGTGTGAATGAAAACAATATTGTTAAGCAACTATTCATGTTCCGTTTAATGCTTGATGATCATATTATTTGGATGTTGAAAGATCTTGTATTACTGTCTTGTATATGTCGATGATCTGGTTTAGTATGATCCGTGGCTAAGTTTGATAATTAATGACGAAACTGTTAATTGAGTAATTTAAATGATTATATGAGTTGAAATGATTGGGTGATTGATTGATGAGGTCGACTGACTATTAAGCGATAGTTAGGGTTTTTGGAATTCGTAACTGTTGATGATGATCATGTTTCACCCCGACGAAGACCCGACGAAAATTCAATCACGACGAAGTCCCTTTGAGATTTCATCGCTCAAGGGATTTCGTCGCCTGGGGGTTTTCGCCGAAGGGATTTCGCTGAGTGTCTTGTCAAGTTGGGAAACAGACACAGTAACTCAGTTAAGTCTGTTAGGTCTGTTAATGGATAGCTATGTTAGAATAAACTGAGAAATCAACTATGTGAAGCACGAATTGTAGGAACTTGATTAACTGCTTATGTGTTACATGATGTTAACCGCCAAGCACACTTTGTGGTATTAGATTTCATGTGAAACCTTACAAGCATAAACTGATTGTGTATACGTGCATACTATAGGCTTTGACTGAATATTTGTGAGCACGTAATTTAGCAAACCGAGGTGAGTTCACACACTTTCTAAGGCATGGGATTCCCGGTGGTTTGGAATGGGTTAAGGAGTTAAAACGGAACCTACATATCCTCCTTGGGTAGGATATGTACCTCCATTCTCCAAGGGTAGGATGCCAATGTTAATCATGTGTATTCTCATTGGGTAGAATACGTACGTTCGTCCTACTTGGGTAGGACAACAACCTTAAACTTACTAGACAAAACTCTATCATTAAGTCCCTCATTTTTATATCGACTTAATCGACGGGCCAATGGCGAGCGGGTCATTAGTTAATAGCGCTATTAGGGTTGACAAGCCTCACACCGTGCCGGTAGGACGGGCGTGTACTAATGGATCTGGGCTCTCAGTCAATGATGATAAACATTGACTTAGGGCACAACTTACTTTCGTCAGTTGTCGATATGGTAACGGTCTAGTGGTTCACATGGGGAAGCCCCAACTGATTATGGATATGGTTTGGGAAACAAAGATACTGGTTAACTCGTGGTTTACGATACTACTAATGGTTTTCAAAACATACTTGTAAAACTAAACAACCAACTGTGAACTTGCTCAACCTTGTTGTTGAATCGTTGTTACATGCCTTGCACGTCGATAGGTGCTTATGGAGCGTGCACAGGGAGGAGTGGTCGTTGTGGGACATGGACTGTTGAGTTCCATGTTTAACATTTAAACTTTATGAACTTATTACTTATGTTTGGGTTTTACATTTTATGCTTCCGTTGTTAACTTAAAGTGGTTAGTTTCTTTTGGACACCAATTATATTGTGTTTGGTTTTATTTACTTAATTACGTTGTTCAATATGATTGGTGGCTTGATCCTGGTCAGTCACGCCTCCATGCGGCGATGCTCCGCTTGTGGATTTTGGGGGTGTGACAATGAATTGGTCAAGTCAAAGTTCAATTGCACTTTGCAACGTGATCGTAATCACGATGGTTATAATCCCATGCGATTATACCTACTGATTGCCATGTTTACCAGTCGAAGTGACGAGTCAAAGTTTTGGTCAAAATGCACGTTTAAGTGCATTTTACGATGGAACTATTTTCGGGTATTAAAACACTTTGTTTTGATACCAAATCAGTTTTCCAACTTAGTTAAGCATATTTTAACATGTTTGACTCGTCACTTCTAACTTAATGCTTATTTAGGGTCTCAAGTCAAGCGGTCTTGACCACCGCTTTGACTTTCGAATCCGACTGGTTTGGTCGATCTTAGGATCCGACTAAACACATATTTGTGAGCATAGTTGTATAGGGAATAACCTACTGAGGTTATACCTTATGGTCACTTCATTTGGTTAGTTATTTGATAAGTCATTTATATGCCCTTTAAAAATGACCAAAATGCCCTTTTTGAGCATTAATTCATTTTAAGCATATGTAATCAAATTTTTGGCATCTAAACTGATATAATAACATTTTTAAACATGTTTGGGCATATAGGACTTATCATATGAAAAACATAACCATCCGACCATACTTTTACGCAAACGACACGCTTAGGATTACTTACTAATCAGAATGTTAGGTTCATTAAATCATGCCATATGAGTTCCAGTACTCATTTGATTTATAGAACTTCATTCTATCATATCCGCCGGTTTAGGACCCGACTTATTAAAATAGTTATCGATAGTAGGTAACACTTGATTCCTTGATTCCCCGAGCTTTGTAGTTCACATGATTCAAGGATACTTTGCAATCCCAAGTGAGTACATAATCCCTTCTTTTACTTATTTCAAATATTTTGGGATGAAACACTTGGGCATATTGTTACTTTCATACTTTCATGACATATACATGCTATGTTCATCTAGCACACGTATACTACATGATTTCAACTATGTTTTGCTTCGTATGTTGACTTAGCATGCCTAGCACATTGATTTCAAGGATACTTTTGCTACATATGGTGACTAAGCATATCTAGCACATTGATTTAAATTGCTTTTTGCTTCGTATGTTGACTTAACATGCTAGGACATTGATTTCAAGGATCCATTTTTCTTCATATGTTGACTTAGCATATCTAGCACCTTGATTGCATGAACACTCTACTTAGTATGTTGACTTAGCATACTTAGTACATGGTTTACAAAGAAATTTTTACATGACATGCTTACATTGATTATGACATTTTGGTATGTTGACCGAGACAAGATACATTCATTAACATTATCTCGCCGACCGGTAGTATGTATGGTTTACCATAGGTTTGATAACTTCATTCCCGCTTCCTAGTTTGTTTGGAAGTATCCATTTGGGGAATGATAGAATCCGATGAACATTTGATAAACCTTTGTCTTTATAAGGGTTTATCCGACAGACAACAAGGCTTGAATGTATTCGAATAACAAACCACATAAATGTTCATAACAATAAAAGCAATGGTTTTCAAAACATAACTTTTGAATTAAACTTTTGTTTACTCAAAGACATTGTTTTGTACATGACATTGGTTACATAAGACATTTGGTTATACATGACATTATCATATGTGGTTTGAGTAAAGACTTTTTACTTGCCATACAAGACATTGGTTATTACTAGACATTTGTTATACAAGACATGGTTTATACTTGACATTAGACATGGTTTATACATGACATTTGACATTGGTTTAAACAAGACATTATTTAGTGGTTATTGGTAAGTGATTTAAATAACGAGACATGTGTAATGTGATAAAAGCATGGTGGATACGCCGCTGGTACTTCCTATATATAAGTGCTTTTATTAGATGACATACCGTGGCGTTATCTAAACCACTTCGATAAAGACAAGACATGACATTTTTAGACAAGACATGACATTTTATACAAGACACGATATCTTTTACACAAGACATGATATTTTAATTCAAGACATGTCATTTTTACACAATTTATTATCATTTGGTTATTTATTTTACCATGCATTATTTCTTTTAAATCATTTAATTTTCACATTGATTTTCATATAATTTTACAAAAGAAAATATTTTTCTTTTACAAAGGTTCATTGCTACTTTTTAGTTAAACAATTCTTTTCACAAAAATCAAAGACATGAATCCCCAACAACAAAACTTATGTTACTCACAAGCATTTTTATGCTGACGTACCTATTTTCACATGTGTTTCAGGTGCTTATGTTTAACTTTGAGCATGCTTCACATAGGGCAGACTTGGACCTTAGTGACTTTAAAACCTACAAGACAATTGTTGTGTATTAATAGTATTCTCCAAAACAATGTAATCAATTAATTCAATAATACCAAACTTCAAGTACCATGTGTTGTGAAACAATTTGTAACGTGACTCCCCAACGTTTCCGCCGCCTGTTGTTATATATTACGCGATTGGGGTGTTACAGATTAGATGATTCACATCTGTAGCCTTCACCTCTCAATGCCATTGTTCCATACAAGGGAGATCTAATCTTCCTTAAATCTCATCCACCAGACCATGTTATTGGCAACATCAATGAAGGGGTTCTCACAAGAAGTCAATCCCAAAACATTTATCTTTTTGTTGCCTTTCTATCGCTCATCCAACCAGTCAAGTACCAAAAGGCACTGAAAGACAAAAGTTGGACAGAAGCCATGCAAGAGGAACTCCAACAGTTTAAAATACAACAAGTATGGGAACTTGTACCAGTGCCAAAGGATGTATGTCCAATTGGTACAAAATGGGTCTTCAAAAACAAAACTGATGTAAAGGGCGTTGTTCTCGAAAACAAAGTTAGGCTTGTGGTTCAAGGCTTTAGACAAGAAGAGGGTATAGATTATGATGATACCTTTGCTCCTGTAGCAAGACTTAAGGCCATCAGATTATTCTTAGCCTTTGCTGTCAACCACAACATCAAGGTGTACCAAATGGATATCAAATGTGGATTCCTCTATGACAAGATTCAGGAAGAGGTATATGTGTGCCAACCTCCTAGTTTTGAAGATGCCATTTATTTAGATCATGTATACAAGCACAACAAAGCTTTGTATGGCTTGAAACAAGCACCTAGAGCCTAGTATGAAACTCTTTCCAACTTTCTCTTATCCACTGGGTTTACAATAGGTAAAATTGATAAAAAACTGTTTTTTAAAATGGAAAGGAAAACATTTGATGAATGTCCAAATTTATGTTGATGGCATCATCTTTGGATCCACATGTACCTCCATGTGTGAAGAGTTAAGAAAACTCATGACATCAGAGTTTGAAACGAGTGCCATGGGTGAACTTCAAAGCTTTCTTGGTCTCCAAGTTAAGCAATTGCAAAATGGAACATTCATTCATCAAAGTAAATATGTCAAAAAACTTTTAACAAAATTTGATATGAATGATTGTAAACCATGTAGTAGATGAAAAAAGATAACTTGGTTGATCAAACATTGTATAGAAGCATGATTGGGTCTTTATTGAACCTAACTTCATCTTGACCAGACATCATGTAGGCAACATGTGTCTATGCAAGATCCCAGTCAGCACCTAGGTAGCCAAATCTCATAGCTGTGAAAATAATATTTAGATACATAAAGGGTGCTCCCACACTTGGTATCTGGTATCCTTCTAATGAGAATATCTGTCACGGCGCCCAACCCCATCCTGGACGGGAGCGGGAGCCGTAAAGCAGCCAGTGGTACCGGTGGTTTATTTTGAAAAGTATTGCAGTGGAAAATTTCATCAGAACCGTGAGTTAAGAGAAATATCAGAGTTTTGGAACACCGGCTTTTATTTATTAAACAGATGGAATAAACCCATGTTTTGCAAAGGTAGCTTTAATATGGGATAAGCTCGAATACATAAAACAACTTTTCTTAATTTAATTTAATTTAATTCATAAAATGAGCCACTTCTATAAGCCTTTTTGGTGCCGTATCCAACTCTTATTCCAATCTACTGTAATCACCTGAAACGCGTTTTAAAAGGTTTTGTCAGCATGAAATACTGGTGAGTACATTCAATTTGTACAAAAGACACATTGTTATAATTTGCAGCATTAAGAGTTTTCACATTTGCCCCTATCTTATAATTAGCTGGTTCAGTTGTCACTCGACCGAATCTATGACTGTGGTCATACCACTATTGGGTCCTGACACCCAATAGTGACGTATATCACTAATTAGGCTCGCCCACCTAAAGTGATAGAAACAGCAATAATGTGCACAATACCCCACTTACTGCCAGTAATTTAAGATTAGCAAAGACTTAATCACTGCAAAGTATAACTGGAAAACATTTAGGGTTTTGCAAAGCAATTTGATAAAAAGAGAATGACTCACTTTATAAGCATGCAGTCTTGATTTAACAAGTCTCTTGATTCTATGCCTTCTGATAATTAAGCATCTACTTTATAGTTCTGAATCTTCTGATGATTAAACATCTTGTTTGATAATATGTTATGGAGCGGAGTTTTCTGATAGTTAAACACTTAGTTTAACAGAGTGGAATACGTATTAGTGTAAAACCATATCAAACCTAACGATGGTCACGAGATCAGAACCTTAACGAAATTCACAAAGTATAGTCTTATTTCGACAGCACTTTGGCATTCGTTAGTTGGTTCCCGAATCGATCAGAAAGAATATCGTACCGGTGATTATTGGTTTGAACACCAACGTATAGAGAGAAGAATAGAAGAAATGAGCAAAGAAAAATGAATTCTAAGCTTCATATTTATAGGTAAGGAGTATGAAATTTCTAGGAAGTTTCCTTTGTATTTTCTAGGAAATTACATATACCTTTTCTAGGAAGTTACATATACATTTTCTAGGAAGCTTCCTACCCACACATATATCTTCTTACACCTTCCTTGCACCTTCATCATATATATCTATTTTCATGTATATCTATTTAGGTGTTTAATTTAGTTAGTTAGCTGATTAATTAATCTTACTTAGCTTAATTAATCTTACTTAGCTGATTAATTAATCTTACTTAATTATTACTTAGCTGTTAAGTTTACTTATCTATTAAGTTTCTTAACTGCTAAATAATGAGTTCTAATTCTAGATACAATGGAACTCGTATTAGTGTATTAACACAATTCAACTTTAATGATAATCACGAAATCAAAACCCACAACGAATGACAAAGTATAGCCGTATATAGGCAGCACTTAAACATCCATTGGATCGGTTTCAATTAATCGGATATAGTACCGTGTCAGTGATTAGAGTTATTACCCTGATAACGAGCAGAGTTTCGGGGTTTAGGGGTTTTGACATTAGAATGACAGAACAAGAGAGCGAGAGAAAGAAAACAAAATTAGCAGTTTGAAATGCCCAGACTTCGTTTAATATATAGCTTTTTCGTGACTCTCTCACGCCCCGCGAGAGCTACAGATTTGGCCGTCGCGGGCCGCGAGAGCCCCAAAGGCGGCAACGAGTTTGATGAGTTATCCCCCGGTTCTGCCACATGTGCGACGCGTGTCCCACATACGTATCCGGAGATTCCAGGGCTGTCGCACCCCGCGAAGACACCCCTTAACTCTGTCGCGCCCCGCGACAAACTAAATTTTATTGGTTTCTTGGATTTTTATAACTAGGATATGTATATGGGTTCGGGTTTTCACTTACGGAGTGTTTTGGGTCGTTTTTGAGTGTTGTTACATCCTCCCCACCTTGTTTTAAATCTCGTCCTCGAGATTTGGGCTACGATATCATTTCCGAGTGATGTCACATGTTAGATGGGATTAAGGTAAATGATACTGTAATTCAATCATAATATGTTCAGAACAGTTTACAACAAATAGAACCCAATAAATTCCGGAAATCGCTATTAATTGGATGAAGTGTAATGATATAATCATCAGAATGACTAAGTTTACAAGGATCAGATCAAAAGAAAGATTTAGAATCAATAAGCTAGACTGAATAGGAGTACGAAGATGATGTGTCAACTATCGAATCATAACAATAGCAAAAATCAGTGTGTTGACATTATTGAATTACAAGGATACACCGAAATACAATAGAGTTTAGTGTATTTAATGGTGAGTCAAACGAAAGGTATATATAGATTACCTCAAGCTACAAGTTTATTCTGACGCCACAAGGTGTCGTAGTGGTCGAAATAATAATAGCGGTGATCGAACGAGTTCGCCGTGTTTTGAAATCAAATGAAAGTTCAACGAAGTAAATCCGAATGTTTGTTTCAAACAAATCTAGTAGGATTTTTAATTGAAAATGAAACAATTGAATGATGTTTTTCAATCGAAGATGATAAAGCAATAAATATTACGAAATGTTCGATCGATGTTGTAAGAATTGTTAAGAGATACACTGAAATATGATATGAATTTATGTACCATTTTCTTAACACACGATTGTATTAAGATTGCTTCAATATGATAAACCAACAAAGAGGATTTAATATAAATAAATAAATAACTAATTAAATTTGTAAAAGAGATTAGTGCAGGCTTCAAAACTGTGGAAACGTTACCACATGGTGATCGTGATCAAAGAAACGATTCAATGAAGTTGAAGACCAAACAAGCATGTTATGGTTCAAAACAAATGATGTGCTTATTGAATATGATGGCCTCAATCCATCATATAGGACATCGAATTGAATACGTATTGCGAGCATGTTCAAACAATTGAACTTGGTTTAAACACGATCTTACATTGAATAAATAAATGTATCAACAAGGAAATTTCGCAATAGTTACGACAACAAAACCATCTACGTATCTTGAAAAGAAAAGAAGTTTTCAAGAAATTCATTGACTTGATAGCAAGGAGTCAATACTTACAAGAATGCAGTTTATCGAGATTATGAAGCAATAATTTAGATATAGCGATCATTCAAAGTGGAACCACATGCATAACAAACGATGCATGTGTAACACATAAATTTTTCAAGAAATGAAGCAAATGAGGGTTTGTTATAATGAAAGAAACTATCGTGATACAATGACCATTAAGAGGAGTAGAGCTGTGAAAATCTACTCACCAAATGCACAAGTCGGAATTTCAATAAAAGAATTTTAAGGACTTTCCCTAGAATTTCGCGTGATGGTCAATTGTTAGATGACACTACCATGAAATGTCGAACATGGCGTATTCGTTGTAAATGAGATGAGGTAAATGCGGAGACATGCGTCTTCTCCTTGGTGTGATTTGTGTCGTTGTAGGATCGCGTGACAAATCATCGCATCCTGATCGATAGTTCTCCTGCTAGTGAAAACTAGCACTGTCGTTGAATTGTTCCGTCGTGCCTCCTCAATGATCTTGAAATTCGTATGTGACGTATTTCAACCTCCGTTGATGTATAGCTTAAGTTTCATGAAATCTTGCACGTTCGTGCTTTGTTTTGCCTAAATTACCTTCTTGATTAACTAAAATAGCATAGATGACATAATAATGGCGTCCCAACTTAAGGGTTCCCGTCGTTTATATTGTCGCACGAGTTACGAGACAGATGATCAAACGAAATAATGTTTGATATCGGAATTATAGATATATGCAAGAGATTCCAGATAAAGAAGTCTAGAATTATCATTGACGCACATGCTCGTGATTTATTTTAAATTGTCAATCGTTATGGCTTTTGGATTTCCTTATAGATATACATATCTATATAATCATGGTATACATACCATTCATGGGGTCAATGTATTTAACAGGTTCATATTTTCAAAAGCAGGTCAGACATCAGGTCACAGTGCTATGTAGGGAATTTTGTCACTTGTTTGACATATTATACCCCTTCTTACCCGATTCTCGCCGGAGAGGTAATTATGGTTGTATTTCCCATAAATAGATTTTCCCAAATCATGATTTTAAAATGAATCTTTTATCAGGGCTTGTATCAAGAAACAAAGAAATTTGTATTCACATGACGAATTAAATTCTAGAATCAAGTAGTACCATTAAGCATGAAATAACAGTGATCAAGTATTATTGTTTATTTATCGTATTTGCAATGTTCTAGTCATTATTCTTTCGGCATACCAATATCTACCATATTATACTTATACAAGTAATTAGCTTCTCTTGAAGCTTATATTAAGGCATCTCTCTTAAGTTCGAGTCTAAATACTATCCTGGGTGCAACCAGATAACATCAATTTCCTAACTCTTTGTTTAAACTTAGGTATTATTATTACAACAGCTAATTGGTTAAACAAGTGGCTCTGATACCACTTCTGTCACGGACCCCGACCCCACACTGGATGGGAGCGGGAGCCATGAAGCAGCCAGTGGTACCGGTGGTTTATTTTGAAAAGTATTGCAGCGGAAAATTTCATCAGAACCGTGAGTTAGGAGAAATATCAGAGTTTTGGAACACCGGATTTTATTTATTAAACATATGGGATAAACCCATGTTTTGCAAAGGTAGCTTTAATATGGGATAAGCTCGAATACATAAAACAACTTTTCTTAATTTAATTTAATTGATAAAAGGAGCCACTTTTGTAAGCCTTTTTGGTGCCATATCCAACTCTTATTCAAATCTACTGTAATCACCTGAAATGCGTTTTAAGAGGTTTTGTCAGCAGGAAATTCTGGTGAGTACATTCAATTTGTACAAAAGACACATTGTTATAATTTACAGCATTAAGAGTTTTCACATTTGCCCCTATCTTATAGTTAGCCGGTTTAGTTGTCACTCGACCGGATCTACGACTGTGGTCATACCACTATTGGGTCATGTCACCCAATAGTGACGTATATCACTAATTAGGCTCGCCCACCTAAAGTGATAGAAACAGTAGTAATGTGCACAATACCCCACTTACTGCCAGTAATTTAAGATTAACAAAGACTTAATCACTGCAAAGTATAACTGGAAAACATTTAGGGTTTTGCAAAGCAATTTGATAAAAAGAGAATGACTCACTTTATAAGCATGCAATCTTGATTTAACAAGTCTATTGATTCTATGCCTTCTGATAATTAAGCATCTACTTTATAGTTCTGAATCTTCTGATGATTAAACATCTTGTTTGATAGTATGTTATGGAGTGGAGTTTTCTGATAGTTAAACATCTGGTTTAACAGAGTGGAATACGTGTTAGTGTAAAACCATATCAAACCTAACGATGGTCATGAGATAGAATCTTAATGAAATTCACAAAGTATAGTCTTATTTAGACAGCAATTTGGCTTTCGTTAGTTGGTTCCCGAATCGATCGGAAATAATATCGTATCGGTGATTACTGGTTAGAAAACCAACGTATAGAGAGAAGAATAGAAGAAATGAGCAAAGAAAAATGAATTCTAAGCTTTCTATTTATAGGTAAGGAGTATGAAATTTCTAGGAAGTTTCCTTTGTATTTCCTAGGAAATTACACATACCTTTTTTAGGAAGTTACCTATACATTTTCTAGGAAGCTTCCTACCCATATATATATCTTCTTACACGTTCCTTGCACCTTCCTCATATATATATCTATTTTCATGTATATCTATTTAGGTGTTTAATTTATTTAATTAATTTTTCTTAGTTGATTAATTAATCTTAGTTAGCTTAATTAATCTTACTTAGCTGATTAATTAATCTTACTTAACTTAATTAATCTTACTTAACTGATTAATTAATCTTACTTAATTAACCTTACTTAGCTGTTAAGTTTACTTATCTATTAAGTTTCATAATTGCTATGTTTTACTTAATCATTAACTTTACTTAAATACTAAGTTTACTTAATTGCTAAGCATTCTAGTTAAACAGCTCCCTAAGTATGAGTTCTAATTCTAGATACAATGGAACTCATATTAGTGTATTAACCCAATTCAAGTTTAACGATAATCACAAAATAAAAACCCACAACGAATGATAAAGTGTAGTCGTATACAGGCAGCACTTAAACATCAATTGGATCGGTTTCAATTAATCGGATATAGTACCGTGTCAGCGATTAGAGTTATTACCCTGATAATGAGCAGAGTTTCGGGGTTTCGGGGTTCTGACATTAGAATGACAGAATAAGAGACCGAGAGAAAGAATAGAAAATGAGCAGTTTGAAATGCCCAGACTTCGTTCAACATATAGCTGTTTCGTGACTCTCTCGCGCCCCGCGAGAGCTACGGCTTTGGCCGTCGCGGGCCGCGAGAGCCCCAAAGGCGGCCTCGAGTTTGATGAGTTATCCACCGGTTCTGCCACGTGTGCGACGCGTGTCCCGCATACTTATCCGGGGATTCCAGGGCTGTCACGCCCCGCGAAGACTCCCCTTAACTCTGTCGCGCCCCACAACAAACTAAATTTTCTTGTTTTCTTGTATTTTTATCACTAGGAAAGGTATACGGGTTCAGGTTTTCACTTACGGAGCTTTTAGTGTCGTTTTTGAGGGTTGTTACAATATCAAGCTTTCAGGTTTTTCAGATAGTGATTTTGCTGGTTGCAACACTACAAGGAAGTCCACATCAGGGGAGTGCCAGTTTCTAGGTAATTGCTTAGTTTCTTGGCAAAGCAAAAAAGCAAGCAGCTGTTTCAACATCAACAGTAGAAGCTGAATACATTGTTGTTGCAAGCTGTACAACCCAACTTTTGTTGCTTCAAAATCAACTGTTGGATTTTGGTGTAACTGTTCTAAAGACTCCTCTCATGTTGGACAGTCAAGCAGCTGAAAACATCATAAAACATCCAGTCTCTCATTCCACCACAAAACACATTGACACCAAACATCACTTTGTGAGGCATAGCTATGAAAAAGGTTTGATTTCTCTGCATCATGTTCCAACTAAAGATCAGCTGGAAGATGTGTTGACAAAAGCTTTAGACATATCTACCTTTGAAAGCTTGATCTCTAGGGTTGGCATGCTTTACATGGATTAAAAGCAAAAACTTGTTTTCCATGAATAAAAAAGCATTAAAATGTTTTCAGATAATAAAAAATCCATCCTTTACATAGCTTTGATTGAGTTTTTTTTTCAAGAATCCTTAAAGTCTATTCAAAACCACTGTTTTATAACATCTGTTTGGTTACACATTCATCCACTGCTGAAAGGTATCCTCTGTTTGTCCAACCTCTGTTTTAATCTACCACTGTTCATTCCAATGTTCGTGACCTCTATTGATCAAACAACTGTTGGTCCTTACCACTAATGTCTATCCACTGATAGACAAAAATCAGTCACTGTTCCATTCACTGTTCCCAACCACTGTTGTTGCCCAACAGTGGTTTCCAAACAACTTTCATCCATTATCACCACAGAGGTTGCCACGTGGACTGATGTTAACCATCAGATCTTTTAAACAGATGCCACGTCAGTTTTCACTCTTTCCACCTAAATAAACCATGTTTCATCCCCAAACAGAGTTTACCTTGCCATATCGAATTCAAAATTATCAAAAGCGGTTTTCATTATCTTCTTCTTCAAACCCTACTCATTCTCTTCACTGATCATGGCTCTAATCATCAAAAATCGTCACAACTATCATCCAAACTTTGAGAGAACTACGAAAAATATTTCCTTTCACTCAATAATTAACGTCTTAACGTCATCAAAATGCAAATCAATCCTGACTGTCGATGCTCCTATCCATGTGGAAACACTCTGACAATTTTGGACTAATGCTAAAATTCAGTCACAAAACAAACAGCCCTATGCCATCAGGTCTAAGGTCGGAGACAAACTCATTCAAATTTCCCCATCCTCAATATCCACAACATTTGCATTTGATGACCAGGTAGGTAAAACCAGTTTTGAAAAACTTGAACTTCACACAGAGTTCATTGAGAGGGGGTATGATGGTTAATTAACATGGGTCACCATTTTTAAACCTAAATTCCCTGCTGAAATGAAAATTTTCTTCCATACCCTACTCATTTGTCTCTCTACCAAGACTACTACTTAATGAGATACCTTTAAAAATTCATGTGGATTCGCTCCGATGATCGATTCCTTGACCGTTGTATGTGATGAACATGTATCTTGTGCGGAATCCAAGTACGTGTGTGGATCAGACACAAAGAAGAAATTAAATGCTGATTTCTATTGATATTATAACAACACAGAACCACGAAATCAAACGACTAGAGTTTCCCCACTCAAGACACAAAGATACCAAATAAACAAGACTCAACAACTATATATAGAGGATGTAGCTTCGTACGAAGCTGACTTACGAATGGATCTCGGTTTGTACGAACCGACCCTTCGTACAAAGCAACATATCACAAGCTCCCTCCGTACGAACCCACATGCATGGCTTCGTACGAATCCACATATTAACATATGAACTTCGTCTTTAAACCATGTCTTGATCATCAGAATTAGCTACGATACGTGATTGACGGAAGTGGTAGACATACTGCACTCACAGACTCCCCCTTGGATATTAGTGCAGTCAATCTTGTAGGTTTCTGTCTTTTCTCTGAATTTTTCAGAAGTGTTTACATTTTCAGCACCACAGACTCTCCCATTACTCTAACAAACTCCCCGTGGATCTGCTTACAGCTTCAGCTGCTCCCCCTTTTGGTTAACTCCATATCCAAGCTCCCCCTTTCTTTAAGCTTTCGTGCTTTTCAGGATCGACACCTGGTTCTAACTCTACAAGCTCCTCTAGGATAATTACCTGGCTCTTTGAATACACGCTCCCCCTTGCTTTGAGCTCGTCCTTAGACTCCCCCTTAGCCTCAGCTATCTATCTGGATCGTAATCTGAAAAAACTAACAATTTCAAAACATCTGTAAAATATTTGGCAACTTAAATTCATGATTGAAAACCTTGCTCTAAACACAAATTTTTAACAGTTAAAGCTATTTCGGTTCTCCTAGGATTAATAACCTGGCCCTTAAACCAAGATATTCAGAATCAGTAACCTGGTTCTAAATATAGATCTAACAGTTTGTAATTACCCAGGATTTCCTGACTCTTCTCCCCCTACCGAATAACCTTATGTATTTAACAATTAAGCATCCAAAAACCTCACAGATAATCATCCAAGTACAAATTAATGACCATGGAGATTTAACAAACTATTTTTGATTTTTCATGTAAGCTTCAAGTTTCAAATTAACGAACATGTTTACTTTCAGAAACATGTTCAACATATTTAGATTTTGAAACTCAGCTTTCGAACATCGGTTTTCGAAAATCAAGTGGAAACAAAATCTTTTTGTCCTTTACAAAGTTTATTCTAAAACACACTAAAAATCTTTTTGTAATTTTTTTGTAACATAAAGCAGTAAAAAAATATTTACAAACAATATTTTGTTTGAGTTCGTGTCAGAGCTCATATTAGTTTATGACAAATCACTAGCACCGTTGAGCTATAAACAATTCACTTAGATTGTCAGTATATTGATCCACTTAAATTTTCACACAAAGTTCAACTGTTTCAAGATATGAGATTTAGTGTTTTAAGAACTTAACTTATTCGCATGTCCCACCTCAGAATATATTCCCGTATCAAGATTCCCAAGATTCAGTTTTACAGGTGAATATACCATATTGATATCTGTACTCTGGGTTAGTGTGAGACCTTGAGAGCTCAGGTATGAACTACCATTCTGTCAAAGAGATGAAGGCTCGACTTTGAGGTGTGTCCCACTTAGGGATCTTCTTTACAACTGCACTTGATTTATATCTTTCAATATTTTTCAATTTTTATGCAGAGGGAAAGCTTTTAAAGCATGCAAAGTATTATATAAGGTCTAGGCCATTGTTGACGCAAAATCAGAAGACCAGGTATAATACCCCAGATATCAAATAGTATAAAGACCTAGTATCTCAGAATCAAGCAACCTCTCAAAAGAGATTTCAGAGGTTATCCATATATCAGAGAGATGTTCCCCACGAGGTAAGAAAGTTATTGAATTTATGTTTATATCTCAAAATCAGTCTACTAAATGTGTAAAAACTTGCTCGCATATCATCAGTGAGGCCATTTATCACATTTGACTTTCCATTTCTTTAGCATGCTATGATTATCTACTAATATACTATCATTTCCTCTTTTTACACAAAAACTCTTTTTGATTTTATCATGTTTTTGGCTTTTTCAAATTTTCAAATGTTTTTGTATTTTCTAAAAATATTTAGTCCCCCTAAAATCCAAAACATTCAAAGAAAATTTGATAACCGATGTAGATAACTTTATCTCGCCATCCATTTTCTGCTTCACATGCTCTGTTTTGGAGAAAATACCCACATGATTTACAACACATTGATTTTTAACAATATTAAAACCATTTAATCACTTGTAAAATAATCATGTTTGTCCAGCCGTGAGGGTTTTGGTGTATACAGTCAACATTTTTAATTTTTTTTACTTTTTAACAAATTAAAAAAAAACATATTTTTTCATTTTTCAATCTTTGACAAAGTAAAAACATTTTTTTGGTTTATAAATTTTTCTATTTTTAGGATTTTTGAATTATGGTTTATTAATGTACAAAACCAAACAAACTCTCTATTTTTTACATGCAGGGATCTGCCGCCTCCCGTGCCAGGCTGATCCTCTCCTTGGTTTGACATTCATCTGTCTTAGGAGCACCTGCACATTCATAAAATTCAATCATTTGAATAAAGAAACCCAAGACTATTTTAACTCAGGTAACTTAATATGTATTTTTCCAGGTCAAACTAGATAATTTCTCTCACTCTTCTCAAAAACATTTTCTTTAATTTTCTCATTTTCAGAATTCTGTTTCTTGACCACCCACATTTGGCCTTTTAAAAAACTCCTTTGATAAAACTTTGAATCATTTTGAATGTTTTGTTTTGGCATAACAACTTCTGGTTTCCAAAACTGGTTTGGTTTTGTCATATCAACCGTTGTTTTCCAACTTTGTGATGTCCTAAATCTGGTTGTCACTGATTTCCAAGTTTGTTGTGATTCAGCCTTTGATCTTTTCAGCTTCCAAGGTTGTTTTGATTCAAACTTGGTTGGCTTCTGATTCACAACATTAGACTTCTTTTTCTCAACACCAACAGGTTTAAGATTTGGACGCTTGCGACCAATATGTCCAATTTGATCACATTTAAAGCAAGTTCTCTTTGAAACATCTTTAACCTGTTGTTGTTGTTTCTTTTGAGCATAGAACTCTTCATTAGACTGTCGTCTAAATTGGAGTTCTTTCTCTTCCTCAGAACTTGTTCTGTGAACAAAGTTCGTGTTTTTATGGTAATTTGTCTTTTCAAACCTTTTCTTTTTGTTTTGTTGCTTTTTATAACCTAACCAAGCCTTCATGTTCTTCTTTTTGTAACTAGGTTTATTATAAAAAGTTTTCTTGCTCGCTTTTATAGCAAATTTTCAATCTCAGATTTCTCAATTTCTACCAACTTGAAAACTTTGTCAATTTTATCCGAAATCACATTCTGAATCGGAACTTCAATATCTGAGAATAATTTGTCCGATCCAATCATGGTATGTCACACCCCGACCACGTAAAACAACAAAACGTAGCGGAAACGTCGGGGAGTGTTGTAACAGAATTATTGTTTCACAACCATGGAATAAATAATTTTGTTTTATTGAATAAATGAACTTATTGTTTTAGGAAAGTAGTCATGATCCTTGAAAAAGGTTTTATTTTATAAATCATACTAAAATTTATAAGAAATCAGATGATATAAAACAATAATACATAGGTAAATAAATAACTAAGAAAAATGAGTTTGTATAAAATATATTGTTTGAAAAACAATATTTTGATAAAAAGGTTTATAGTATATATAAAAATACACTTTGGTTTTAAGAAAGTCAAATAAGTAATATATTAAAATATATTTCAGTTCCAAAATAGTCAAACAGATAGTATATTAAAATATACTTTAGTTGTCAAAATAACAATTTTTTGTAGTATATCAAAAGTATACTTTGGTTTTTATTACTAACATATTAAACTATGCTTTGATTTCATAAGTAACATATTAAACAATGTTTTGGTTTCATAACTAACATATCAAAATATGCTTTGGTTTTATAAATAACATATTAAACTATGTTTTGGAAAAAAAAAAATATATGTTGGTTTTGTACAATATCACATATGAGAGCATATCAAACTATACTTTTGGGAGTATAACGTAATATACAAAAATAATGTGATTTAAGAATTTATTCAGACCTAGTGCATCAAAATACACCTTTGAGACTATAGAAATACCACAAAGGTAATTCCTATTTGGATGGAGAAACAAATTGGTTTCAGACATTCCATGACAACAGGAATGGGGTGTCAAATCCTATAGCGCTATATCATACTACCAACCGGTCTGGTGAACAAAAATAAGTACTATTCCAACAATTAATTTTATAATCTTTAAAAAATCAGTGTTTATGTCATAAATAATCATTCAGTTTGTCAAAAGATAAACACTAACATGTATAATCAATTATACTTTGAAATCATGAAATAACAGATAGGTACACATGTTTCACCCTAGAACAGTTGAAAACAGTAAAATAGGGGAACTATGTACTCACTTGAGGGTGCTTAGAAGTCTGGAACAACAACCAAGCAAAGCTAGAGGGATCAGGGAATCAAATGGCACCCTATATAGGTAACTATGTATATAACCGGACCTAAATCGGGAGATCGGATAGAATGAGGTCTTGTAAACCAAATGAGTGTTGGAACTCATGTGATATGGTTTAACAAAACCTACATCCTAAATTGAAACCTAACCTAAGTGCTTTTGACCCGTTATGACCCGTTTAGGTAGCTTACGCTACTTTAATGCGTCGTTCGCGTAAAACGCGTTCGAGACGTCTAACTAGTCCTATGAGAAGTATTATATGCCTAAACATGTTTAATTATGTTGCATAATCAGTTAGGTGACAAATGTTTAGGTTACATATGCTTAAAATCCAATTATGCAAGAAAATGGCATTTTGGTCATTTTCCTAAGCCATATAAACTACCTATCATACAACTACTTAAACTAGGTGACCATAAGGTATAACCTCGGAAGGTTATTCCCTATGCAACAATGGTCACTAATCATGCTTGGTCGGATCCTAATGATCGTCCAAACGGGTCGAGTACGAAAGTCTAAGCGGTGGTTTAGACCGCTTGAGTTACGACTCTAA